>NW_026867466.1:0-114478 GCF_020745735.1 Hemiscyllium ocellatum | reverse complement strand
CCACTCCACTCCACTGTACACCACTCCACTCCACTGTACACCACACCACTCCACTCCACTGTACACACCACACCACTCCACTCCACTGTACACCACACCACTCCACTCCACTGTACACCACACCACTCCACTCCACTGTACACCACACCACTCCACTCCACTGTACACCACACCACTCCACTCCACTGTACACACCACACCACTCCACTCCACTGTACACACCACACCTCTCCACTCCACTGTACACACCACACCACTCCACTCCACTCCACTGTACACACCACACCACTCCACTTTACACACCACACCACTCCACTGTACACCACTCCACTCCACTCCACTGTACTCCACTCCACTCCACTGTACACCACACCACTCCACTCCACTGTACACCACTCCACTCCACTGTACACCACACCACACCACTCCACTGTACACACCACACCACTCCACTCCACTGTACACCACACCACTCCACTCCACTGTACACCACACCACTCCACTCCACTGTACACCACACCACTCCACTCCACTGTACACCACACCACTCCACTCCACTGTACACCACACCACTCCACTCCACTGTACACCACACCACACCACTCCACTGTACACCACACCACTCCACTGTACACCACACCACTCCACTCCACTGTACACCACTCCACTCCACTGTAACTCCACTCCACTGTACACCACACCACTCCACTCCACTGTACACCACTCCACACCACTCCACTGTACACCACACCACACCACTCCACTGTACACCACCCCACACCACTCCACTGTACACCACACCACTCCACTCCACTGTACCACACCACACCACTCCACTCCACTGTACACACACCACACCACTCCACTCCACTGTACACCACACCACTCCACTCCACTACACTGTACACCACACCACTCACTCCACTGTACACACCACACCACTCCACTGTACACCACTCCACACCACTCCACTCTACTCCACTCCACTCCACTGTACACCACACCACTCCACTCCACTGTACACCACTCCACTCCACTGTACACCACACCACACCACTCCACTGTACACCACACCACTCCACTCCACTGTACACCACACCACTCCACTCCACTGTACACCACACCACTCCACTCCACTGTACACACCACACCTCTCCACTCCACTGTACACACCACACCTCTCCACTCCACTGTACACACCACACCACTCCACTGTACACACCACACCACTCCACTGTACACACCACAACACTCCACTGTACACCACACCACACCACTCCACTGCACTGTACTCCACTCCACTCCACTCCACTGTACTCCACTCCACTGTACACCACACCACACCACTCCACTGCACTGTACTCCACTCCACTGTACACCACACCACACCACTCCACTCCACTGTACACCACACCACTCCACTCCACTGTACACCACACCACACCACCCCACTGTACTCCACTCCACTGTACACCACACCACACCACTCCACTCCACTGTACACCACACCACACCACTCCACTCCACTGTACACCACACCACACCACTCCACTGTACTCCACTCCACTGTACACCAAACCACACCACTCCACTGTACTCCACTCCACTGTACACCACACCACACCACTGTACACCACACCACACCACTCCACTCCACTGTACACCACACCACTCCACTCCACTGTACACCACACCACTCCACTCCACTGTACTCCACTCCACTGTACACCACACCACTCCACTCCACTGTACTCCACTCCACTGTACACCACACCACACCACTCCACTGTACACCACACCACACCACTCCACTCCACTGTACACCACACCACTCCACTCCACTGTACACCACACCACTCCACTGTACACCACACCACACCACTCCACTCCACTATACACCACACCACACCACTCCACTCCACTGTACACCACACCACACCACTGTACTCCACTCCACTGTACACCACACCACTCCACTGTACACCACACCAAACCACTCCACTGTACTCCACTCCACTGTACACCACACCACACCACTCCACTCCACTGTACTCCACTCCACTCCACTCCACACCACTCCACTGTACACCACACCACACCACTCCACTCCACTGTACACCACACCACACCACTCCACTGTACTCCACTCCACTGTACTCCACTCCACTGTACTCCACTCCACTCCACTCCACTGTACACCACACCACACCACTCCACTGTACTCCACTCCACTGTACACCACACCACACCACTCCACTGTACACCACACCACACCACTCCACTCCACTGTACTCCACTCAACTGTACACCACACCACACCACTCCACTGTACACCACACCACACCACTCCACTGTACACCACACCACTCCACTCCACGGTACACCACACCACACCACTCCACTGTACACCACACCACACCACTCCACACCACTGTACACCACACCACACCACTCCACACCACTGTACTCCACTCCACTGTACACCACACCACACCACTCCACTCCACTGTACACCACACCACACCACTCCACTGTACACCACACCACACCACTCCACTGTACTCCACTCCACACCACTCCACTGTACACCACACCACACCACTCTACTGTACACCACAACACACCACTCCACTGTACTCCACTCCACTGTACACCACACCACACCACACCACTCAACTCCACTGTACACCACACCACACCACTCCACTGTACACCACTCCACTGTACACCACTCCACTGTACACCACACCACACCACTCCACTGTACATCACACCACACCACTCCACTCCACTGTACACCACACCACACCACTGTACTCCACTCCACACCACTCCACTCCACTGTACACCACACCACTCCACTGTACACCACACCACACCACTCCACTGTACTCCACTCCACTGTACACCACACCACTCCACTCCACTGTACTCCACTCCACTCCACTGTACACCACACCACTCCACTCCACTGTACTCCACTCCACTCCACTGTACACCACACCACTCCACTCCACTGTACACCACTCCACTCCACTCCACTGTACACCACACCACACCACTCCACTGTACACACCACACCACTCCACTCCACTGTACACACCACACCACTCCACTCCACTGTACACACCACACCTCTCCACTCCACTGTACACACCACACCTCTCCACTCCACTGTACACACCACACCACTCCACTGTACACACCACACCACTCCACTGTACACCACTCCACTCCACTGTACTCCACTCCACTCCACTGTACACCACACCACTCCACTCCACTGTACACCACACCACTCCACTCCACTGTACACCACACCACTCCACTCCACTGTACACCACACCACTCCACTCCACTGTACACACCACACCTCTCCACTCCACTGTACACACCACACCACTCCACTGTACACCACACCACACCACTCCACTCCACTCCACTGTACACCACACCACTCCACTCCACTGTACACCACACCACTCCACTCCACTGTACACCACACCACTCCACTCCACTGTACACACCACACCTCTCCACTCCACTGTACACACCACACCACTCCACTGTACACCACACCACACCACTCCACTGTACACCACTCCACTCCACTGTACTCCACTCCACTGTACACCACACCACACCACTCCACTGTACACCACTCCACTCCACTGTACACCACTCCACTCCACTGTACACCACACCACACCACTCCACTGTACACCACACCACACCACTCCACTGTACACCACACCACTCCACTGTACTCCACTCCACTGTACACCACACCAAACCACTCCACTCCACTGTACACCACACCACTCCACTCCACTGTACACCACACCACACCACTCCACTGTACACCACACCACACCACTCCACTCCACTGTACACACCACACCACTCCACTCCACTGTACACACCACACCACTCCACTGTACACACCACACCACTCCACTGTACACCACACCACACCACTCCACTGTACTCCACTCCACTGTACACCACACCACACCACACCACTCCACTGTACACCACACCACTGTACACCACACCACACCACTCCACTGTACTCCACACCACACCACTCCACTGTACTCCACTCCACTGTACACCACACCACACTACTCCACTGTACATCACACCACACCACTCCACTGTACTCCGCTCCACTGTACACCACACCACTCCACTGTACACCACACCACACCACTCCACTGTACACCACTCCACTGTACACCACACCACACCACACCACTCCACTGTACACACCACACCACACCACTCCACTCCACTGTACACACCACACCACTCCACTGTACACCACACCACTCCACTGTACACCACACCACACCACTCCACTGTACACCACACCACACCTCTCCACTGTACTCCACTCCACACCACTCCACTGTACTCCACTCCACACCACTCCACTGTACTCCACACCACACCACTCCACTGTACTCCACACCACACCACTCCACTGTACTGCACTCCACACCACTCCACTGTACACCACACCACACCACTCCACTGTACTCCACTCCACTGTACACCACACCACACCACTCCACTGTACACCACACCACACCACTCCACTCCACTGTACACCACACCACACCACTCCACTGTACACCACACCACTCCACTGTACACCACTCCACTGTACACCACACCTCTCCACTCCACTGTACACACCACACCTCTCCACTCCACTGTACACACCACACCTCTCCACTCCACTGTACACACCACACCACTCCACTGTACTCCACACCACTCCACTCCACTGTACACCACACCACACCACTGTACTCCACTCCACTGTACACCACACCACTCCACTGTACACCACACCAAACCACTCCACTGTACACCACACCACACCACTCCACTGTACACCACACCACACCACTCCACTCCACTGTACACCACACCACACCACTCCACTCCACTGTACTCCACTCCACTCCACTCCACACCACTCCACTGTACACCACACCACACCACTCCACTCCACTGTACACCACACCACACCACTCCACTGTACTCCACTCCACTGTACTCCACTCCACTGTACTCCACTCCACTCCACTCCACTGTACACCACACCACACCACTCCACTGTACTCCACTCCACTGTACACCACACCACACCACTCCACTGTACACCACACCACACCACTCCACTCCACTGTACTCCACTCAACTGTACACCACACCACACCACTCCACTGTACACCACACCACACCACACCACTCCACTGTACACCACACCACTCCACTCCACGGTACACCACACCACACCACTCCACTGTACACACCACACCACTCCACACCACTGTACACCACACCACACCACTCCACTCCACTGTACTCCACTCCACTGTACACCACACCACACCACTCCACTCCACTGTACACCACACCACACCACTCCACTGTACACCATACCACACCACTCCACTGTACTCCACTCCACACCACTCCACTGTACACCACACCACACCACTCTACTGTACACCACACCACACCACTCCACTGTACTCCACTCCACTGTACACCACACCACACCACTCAACTCCACTGTACACCACACCACTCCACTGTACACCACACCACACCACTCCACTGTACACCACACCACACCACTCCACTGTACACCACTCCACTGTACACCACACCACTGTACACCACACCACACCACTCCACTGTACATCACACCACACCACTCCACTCCACTGTACACCACACCACACCACTCCACTGTACTCCACTCCACACCACTCCACTCCACTGTACACCACACCACTCCACTGTACACCACACCACACCACTCCACTGTACTCCACTCCACTGTACACCACACCACTCCACTCCACTGTACTCCACTCCACTCCACTGTACACCACACCACTCCACTCCACTGTACTCCACTCCACTCCACTGTACACGACACCACCACTCCACTCCACTGTACACCACTCCACTCCACTCCACTGTACACCACACCACACCACTCCACTGTACACACCACACCACTCCACTCCACTGTACACACCACACCACTCCACTCCACTGTACACACCACACCTCTCCACTCCACTGTACACACCACACCTCTCCACTCCACTGTACACACCACACCACTCCACTGTACACACCACACCACTCCACTGTACACCACTCCACTCCACTCCACTGTACTCCACTCCACTCCACTGTACACCACACCACTCCACTCCACTGTACACCACACCACTCCACTCCACTGTACACACCACACCACTCCACTCCACTGTACACCACACCACTCCACTCCACTGTACACACCACACCTCTCCACTCCACTGGACACAGCACACCTCTCCACTCCACTGTACACACCACACCTCTCCACTCCACTGTACACACCACACCACTCCACTGTACACCACTCCACTCCACTCCACTGTACTCCACTCCACTCCACTGTACACCACACCACTCCACTCCACTGTACAGCACACCACTCCACTCCACTGTACACCACACCACTCCACTCCACTGTACACCACACCACTCCACTCCACTGTACACCACACCACACCACTCCACTGTACACCACACCACTCCACTCCACTGTACACCACACCACTCCACTCCACTGTACACCACTCCACTCCACTGTACTCCACTCCACTCCACTGTACACCACACCACTCCACTCCACTGTACACCACTCCACTCCACTCCACTGTACACCACACCACACCACTCCACTGTACACCACACCACTCCACTCCACTGTACACCACACCACTCCACTCCACTGTACACACCACACCACTCCACTCCACTGTACACACCACACCACTCCACTCCACTGTACACACCACACCTCTCCACTCCACTGTACACACCACACCACTCCACTCCACTCCACTGTACACACCACACCACTCCACTTTACACACCACACCACTCCACTGTACACCACTCCACTCCACTCCACTGTACTCCACTCCACTCCACTGTACACCACACCACTCCACTCCACTGTACACCACTCCACTCCACTGTACACCACACCACACCACTCCACTGTACACACCACACCACTCCACTCCACTGTACACCACACCACTCCACTCCACTGTACACCACACCACTCCACTCCACTGTACACCACACCACTCCACTCCACTGTACACCACACCACTCCACTCCACTGTACACACCACACCTCTCCACTCCACTGTACACACCACACCTCTCCACTCCACTGTACACACCACACCACTCCACTCCACTCCACTGTACACACCACACCACTCCACTTTACACACCACACCACTCCACTGTACACCACTCCACTCCACTCCACTGTACTCCACTCCACTCCACTGTACACCACACCACTCCACTCCACTGTACACCACTCCACTCCACTGTACACCACACCACACCACTCCACTGTACACACCACACCACTCCACTCCACTGTACACCACACCACTCCACTCCACTGTACACCACACCACTCCACTCCACTGTACACCACACCACTCCACTCCACTGTACACCACACCACTCCACTCCACTGTACACCACACCACTCCACTCCACTGTACACCACACCACACCACTCCACTGTACACCACTCCACTCCACTGTACACCACACCACTCCACTCCACTGTACACCACTCCACTCCACTGTACTCCACTCCACTCCACTGTACACCACACCACTCCACTCCACTGTACACCACTCCACTCCACTCCACTGTACACCACACCACACCACTCCACTGTACACACCACCCCACTCCACTCCACTGTACACCACACCACTCCACTCCACTGTACACACCACACCACTCCACTCCACTGTACACACCACACCTCTCCACTCCACTGTACACACCACACCACTCCACTCCACTCCACTGTACACACCACACCACTCCACTTTACACACCACACCACTCCACTGTACACCACTCCACTCCACTCCACTGTACTCCACTCCACTCCACTGTACACCACACCACTCCACTCCACTGTACACCACTCCACTCCACTGTACACCACACCACACCACTCCACTGTACACACCACACCACTCCACTCCACTGTACACCACACCACTCCACTCCACTGTACACCACACCACTCCACTCCACTGTACACACCACACCTCTCCACTCCACTGTACACACCACACCTCTCCACTCCACTGTACACACCACACCACTCCACTGTACACACCACACCACTCCACTGTACACACCACACCACTCCACTGTACACCACACCACACCACTCCACTGCACTGTACTCCACTCCACTCCACTCCACTGTACTCCACTCCACTGTACACCACACCACACCACTCCACTGCACTGTACTCCACTCCACTGTACACCACACCACACCACTCCACTCCACTGTACACCACACCACTCCACTCCACTGTACACCACACCACACCACCCCACTGTACTCCACTCCACTGTACACCACACCACACCACTCCACTCCACTGTACACCACACCACACCACTCCACTCCACTGTACACCACACCACACCACTCCACTGTACTCCACTCCACTGTACACCAAACCACACCACTCCACTGTACTCCACTCCACTGTACACCACACCACACCACTGTACACCACACCACACCACTCCACTCCACTGTACACCACACCACTCCACTCCACTGTACACCACACCACTCCACTCCACTGTACTCCACTCCACTGTACACCACACCACTCCACTCCACTGTACTCCACTCCACTGTACACCACACCACACCACTCCACTGTACACCACACCACACCACTCCACTCCACTGTACACCACACCACTCCACTCCACTGTACACCACACCACTCCACTGTACACCACACCACACCACTCCACTCCACTATACACCACACCACACCACTCCACTCCACTGTACACCACACCACACCACTGTACTCCACTCCACTGTACACCACACCACTCCACTGTACACCACACCAAACCACTCCACTGTACTCCACTCCACTGTACACCACACCACACCACTCCACTCCACTGTACTCCACTCCACTCCACTCCACACCACTCCACTGTACACCACACCACACCACTCCACTCCACTGTACACCACACCACACCACTCCACTGTACTCCACTCCACTGTACTCCACTCCACTGTACTCCACTCCACTCCACTCCACTGTACACCACACCACACCACTCCACTGTACTCCACTCCACTGTACACCACACCACACCACTCCACTGTACACCACACCACACCACTCCACTCCACTGTACTCCACTCAACTGTACACCACACCACACCACTCCACTGTACACCACACCACACCACTCCACTGTACACCACACCACTCCACTCCACGGTACACCACACCACACCACTCCACTGTACACCACACCACACCACTCCACACCACTGTACACCACACCACACCACTCCACACCACTGTACTCCACTCCACTGTACACCACACCACACCACTCCACTCCACTGTACACCACACCACACCACTCCACTGTACACCATACCACACCACTCCACTGTACTCCACTCCACACCACTCCACTGTACACCACACCACACCACTCTACTGTACACCACAACACACCACTCCACTGTACTCCACTCCACTGTACACCACACCACACCACACCACTCAACTCCACTGTACACCACACCACACCACTCCACTGTACACCACTCCACTGTACACCACTCCACTGTACACCACACCACACCACTCCACTGTACATCACACCACACCACTCCACTCCACTGTACACCACACCACACCACTGTACTCCACTCCACACCACTCCACTCCACTGTACACCACACCACTCCACTGTACACCACACCACACCACTCCACTGTACTCCACTCCACTGTACACCACACCACTCCACTCCACTGTACTCCACTCCACTCCACTGTACACCACACCACTCCACTCCACTGTACTCCACTCCACTCCACTGTACACCACACCACTCCACTCCACTGTACACCACTCCACTCCACTCCACTGTACACCACACCACACCACTCCACTGTACACACCACACCACTCCACTCCACTGTACACACCACACCACTCCACTCCACTGTACACACCACACCTCTCCACTCCACTGTACACACCACACCTCTCCACTCCACTGTACACACCACACCACTCCACTGTACACACCACACCACTCCACTGTACACCACTCCACTCCACTGTACTCCACTCCACTCCACTGTACACCACACCACTCCACTCCACTGTACACCACACCACTCCACTCCACTGTACACCACACCACTCCACTCCACTGTACACCACACCACTCCACTCCACTGTACACACCACACCTCTCCACTCCACTGTACACACCACACCACTCCACTGTACACCACACCACACCACTCCACTCCACTCCACTGTACACCACACCACTCCACTCCACTGTACACCACACCACTCCACTCCACTGTACACCACACCACTCCACTCCACTGTACACACCACACCTCTCCACTCCACTGTACACACCACACCACTCCACTGTACACCACACCACACCACTCCACTGTACACCACTCCACTCCACTGTACTCCACTCCACTGTACACCACACCACACCACTCCACTGTACACCACTCCACTCCACTGTACACCACTCCACTCCACTGTACACCACACCACACCACTCCACTGTACACCACACCACACCACTCCACTGTACACCACACCACTCCACTGTACTCCACTCCACTGTACACCACACCAAACCACTCCACTCCACTGTACACCACACCACTCCACTCCACTGTACACCACACCACACCACTCCACTGTACACCACACCACACCACTCCACTCCACTGTACACACCACACCACTCCACTCCACTGTACACACCACACCACTCCACTGTACACACCACACCACTCCACTGTACACCACACCACACCACTCCACTGTACTCCACTCCACTGTACACCACACCACACCACACCACTCCACTGTACACCACACCACTGTACACCACACCACACCACTCCACTGTACTCCACACCACACCACTCCACTGTACTCCACTCCACTGTACACCACACCACACCACTCCACTGTACATCACACCACACCACTCCACTGTACTCCGCTCCACTGTACACCACACCACTCCACTGTACACCACACCACACCACTCCACTGTACACCACTCCACTGTACACCACACCACACCACACCACTCCACTGTACACACCACACCACACCACTCCACTCCACTGTACACACCACACCACTCCACTGTACACCACACCACTCCACTGTACACCACACCACACCACTCCACTGTACACCACACCACACCTCTCCACTGTACTCCACTCCACACCACTCCACTGTACTCCACTCCACACCACTCCACTGTACTCCACACCACACCACTCCACTGTACTCCACACCACACCACTCCACTGTACTGCACTCCACACCACTCCACTGTACACCACACCACACCACTCCACTGTACTCCACTCCACTGTACACCACACCACACCACTCCACTGTACACCACACCACACCACTCCACTCCACTGTACACCACACCACACCACTCCACTGTACACCACACCACTCCACTGTACACCACTCCACTGTACACCACACCTCTCCACTCCACTGTACACACCACACCTCTCCACTCCACTGTACACACCACACCTCTCCACTCCACTGTACACACCACACCACTCCACTGTACTCCACTCCACACCACTCCACTGTACTCCACTCCACACCACTCCACTGTACTCCACTCCACTGTACACCACACCACTCCACTGTACACCACTCCACTGTACACCACACCACTGTACACCACACCACACCACTCCACTGTACACCACACCACACCACTCCACTCCACTGTACACCATAACACACCACTCCACTGTACTCCACTCCACACCACTCCACTGTACTCCACTCCACACCACTCCACTGTACTCCACTCCACACCACTCCACTCCACTGTACACCACACCACTCCACTGTACACCACACCACACCACTCCACTGTACTCCACTCCACTGTACACCACACCACTCCACTCCACTGTACTCCACTCCACTCCACTGTACACCACACCACTCCACTCCACTGTACACCACTCCACTCCACTCCACTGTACTCCACTCCACTCCACTGTACACCACACCACTCCACTCCACTGTACACCACTCCACTCCACTCCACTGTACACCACTCCACTCCACTCCACTGTACACCACACCACACCACTCCACTGTACACACCACACCACTCCACTCCACTGTACACCACACCACTCCACTCCACTGTACACACCACACCTCTCCACTCCACTGTACACACCACACCTCTCCACTCCACTGTACACACCACACCTCTCCACTCCACTGTACACACCACACCACTCCACTGTACACACCACACCACTCCACTGTACACCACACCACTCCACTGTACACCACTCCACTCCACTCCACTGTACTCCACTCCACTGTACACCACACCACTCCACTCCACTGTACACCACTCCACTCCACTCCACTGTACACCACACCACACCACACCACTCCACTGTACACACCACACCACTCCACTCCACTGTACACCACACCACTCCACTCCACTGTACACACCACACCTCTCCACTCCACTGTACACCACACCACACCACTCCACTGTACACCACACCACACCACTCCACTGTACTCCACTCCACTGTACACACCACACCACTCCACTGTACTCCACTCCACTGTACACACCACACCACACCACTGCACTGTACACACCACACCTCTCCACTCCAATGTACACACCACACCTCTCCACTCCACTGTACACACCACACCACTCCACTGTACACCACACCACACCACTCCACTGTACACCACACCACACCACTCCACTGTACTCCACTCCACTGTACACACCACACCACACCACTGTACTCCACTCCACTGTACACACCACACCTCTCCACTCCACTGTACACACCACACCTCTCCACTCCACTGTACACACCACTCCACTGTACACCACACCACACCACTCCACTGTACACCACTCCACTCCACTCCACTGTACTCCACTCCACTGTACACCACACCACTCCACTCCACTGTACACCACTCCACTCCACTCCACTGTACACCACACCACACCACTCCACTGTACACACCACACC
Organism: Hemiscyllium ocellatum; assembly: GCF_020745735.1. Classification (NCBI taxonomy): domain Eukaryota; kingdom Metazoa; phylum Chordata; class Chondrichthyes; order Orectolobiformes; family Hemiscylliidae; genus Hemiscyllium; species Hemiscyllium ocellatum. The sequence continues at coordinate 101,198 of NW_026867466.1, read as the reverse complement.
ACTCCACTCCACTGTACACCACACCACTCCACTCCACTGTACACACCACACCACTCCACTCCACTGTACACACCACACCTCTCCACTCCACTGTACGCACCACACCTCTCCACTCCACTGTACACCACACCACACCACTCCACTGTACACCACACCACACCACTCCACTGTACTCTACTCCACTGTACACACCACACCACTCCACTGTACTCCACTCCACTGTACAAACCACACCACACCACTCCACTGTACACACCACACCACTCCACTCCACTGTACACACCACACCTCTCCACTCCACTGTACACACCACACCACTCCACTGTACACCACACCACACCACTCCACTGTACACCACACCACACCACTCCACTGTACTCCACTCCACTGTACACACCACACCACTCCACTGTACTCCACTCCACTGTACACACCACACCACACCACTCCACTGTACACACCACACCACTCCACTGTACACACCACACCACACCACTCCACTGTACACACCACACCACTCCACTGTACACACCACACCACACCACTCCACTGTACACCACACCACTCCACTCCACTGTACACACCACACCACTCCACTCCACTGTACACACCACACCACGCCACACCACTCCACTGTACACACCACACCACGCCACTCCACTCCACTGTACACACCACACCACTCCACTGTACACACCACACCACACCACTCCACTGTACTCCACTCCACTCCACTGTACACACCACACCACTCCATTCCACTGTACACACCACACCACACCACTCCACTGTACACACCACACCACTCCACTGTACACACCACACTACACCACTCCACTGTACTCCACTCCACTGTACACACCACACCACTCCACTGTACTCCACTCCACTGTACACACCACACCACTCCACTGTACACCACTCCACTGTACTCCACTCCACTGTACACCACACCACACCACTCCACTCCACTGTACACCACACCACACCACTCCACTGTACTCCACTCCACACCACTCCACTGTACTCCACTCCACACCACTCCACTGTACACCACACCACTCCACTGTACACCACACCACACCACTCCACTGTACTCCACTCCACTGTACACACCACACCACTCCACTGTACACACCACACCACTCCACTGTACACCACACCACACCACTCCACTGTACACCACACCACACCACACCACTGTACACCACACCACACCACTCCACTGTACACCACACCACTCCACTCCACTGTACACCACACCACTCCACTCCACTGTACACCACACCACTCCACTCCACTGTACACCACACCACTGTACACCACACCACACCACTCCACTCCACTGTACACCACACCACACCACTCCACTGTACACACCACACCACTCCACTCCACTGTACACACCACACCACTCCACTGTACACACCACACCACTCCACTGTACACCACACCACACCACTCCACTGTACACCACACCACACCACTCCACTGTACTCCACTCCACTGTACACCACACCACACCACTCCACTGTACACCACACCACACCACTCCACTGTACACCACACCACACCACTCCACTGTACTCCACTCCACTGTACACCACACCACACCACTCCACTCCACTGTACACCACACCACTCCACTGTACACCACACCACACCACTCCACTGTACACCACACCACACCACTCCACTGTACACACCACACCACACCACTCCACTGTACACACCACACCACTCCACTCCACTGTACACACCACACCACTCCACTCCACTGTACACACCACACCACTCCACTCCACTGTACACACCACACCACTCCACTGTACACACCACACCACTCCACTGTACACCACACCACACCACTCCACTGTACTCCACTCCACTGTACACAACACCACTCCACTCCACTGTACACCACACCACACCACTGTACACCACACCACACCACTCCACTGTACACCACACCACACCACTCCACTGTACTCCACACCACACCAATCCACTGTACTCCACTCCACTGTACACCACACCACACCACTCCACTGTACTCCGCTCCACTGTACACCACACCACACCACTCCACTGTACACCACACCACACCACTCCACTGTACACCACTCCACTGTACACCACACCACACCACACCACTCCACTGTACTCCACTCCACTGTACACCACACCACACCACTCCACTGTACACACCACACCACACCACACCACTCCACTCCACTGTACACACCACACCACTCCACTCCACTGTACACACCACACCACTCCACTGTACACACCACACCACTCCACTGTACACACCACACCACTCCACTGTGTACACCACAGCACTCCACTGTACACCACACCACACCACTCCACTGTACACCACACCACACCACTCCACTGTACTCCACACCACACCACTCCACTGTACTCCACTCCACACCACTCCACTGTACTCCACTCCACACCACTCCACTGTACTCCACACCACACCACTCCACTGTACTCCACTCCACACCACTCCACTGTACACCACACCACACCACTCCACTGTACACCACACCACACCACTCCACTGTACACCACTCCACTGTACACCACACCACACCACTCCACTGTACACCACACCACTCCACTCCACTGTACACCACACCACACCACTCCACTGTACACCACTCCACTGTACACCACACCACTGTACACCACACCACACCACTCCACTGTACACCACACCACACCACTCCGCTGTACTCCACTCCACACCACACCACTCCACTGTACACCACACCACACCACTCCACTGTACTCCACTCCACTGTACACCACACCACTCCACTCCACTGTACACCACTCCACTCCACTCCACTGTACACCACACCACACCACTCCACTGTACACACCACACCACTCCACTCCACTGTACACCACACCACTCCACTCCACTGTACACATCACACCACTCCACTCCACTGTACACATCACACCACTCCACTCCACTGTACACACCACACCTCTCCACTCCACTGTACACACCACACCTCTCCACTCCACTGTACACACCACACCACTCCACTGTACACCACACCACACCACTCCACTGTACACCACACCACACCACTCCACTGTACTCCACTCCACTGTACACACCACACCACTCCACTGTACTCCACTCCACTGTACACACCACACCACTCCACTGTACACACCACACCACACCACACCACTCCACTGTACACACCACACCACTCCACTGTACACACCACACCACACCACTCCACTGTACACCACACCACTGTACACCACACCACACCACTGTACACCACACCACACCACTCCACTCCACTGTACACCACACCACACCACTCCACTGTACTCCACTCCACACCACTCCACTCCACTGTACACCACACCACACCACTCCACTGTACTCCACTCCACTGTACACCACACCACTCCACTCCACTGTACTCCACTCCACTCCACTGTACACCACACCACTCCACTCCACTGTACACCACACCACTCCACTCCACTGTACACACCACACCACTCCACTCCACTGTACACACCACACCTCTCCACTCCACTGTACACACCACACCTCTCCACTCCACTGTACACACCACACCACTCCACTGTACACCACACCACACCACTCCACTGTACTCCACTCCACTGTACACACCACACCACTCCACTGTACTCCACTCCACTGTACACACCACACCACACCACTCCACTGTACACACCACACCACACCACTCCACTGTACACCACACCACTCCACTCCACTGTACACACCACACCACTCCACTCCACTGTACACACCACACCACTCCACTCCACTGTACACACCACACCACACCACTCCACTGTACACACCACACCACTCCACTCCACTGTACACACCACACCACTCCACTGTACACACCACACCACACCACTCCACTGTACTCCACTCCACTCCACTGTACACACCACATCACTCCACTCCACTGAACACACCACACCACACCACACCACTCCACTGTACACACCACACCACTCCACTGTACACACCACACCACTCCACTGTACTCCACTCCACTGTACACACCACACCACTCCACTGTACTCCACTCCACTGTACACACCACACCACACCACTCCACTGTACACACCACACCACACCACTCCACACCACTGTACACACCACACCACTCCACTGTACACACCACACCACACCACTCCACTGTACTCCACTCCACTGTACACACCACACCACTCCACTGTACTCCACTCCACTGTACACACCACACCACTCCACTCCACTGTACACACCACACCACACCACACCACTCCACTGTACACACCACACCACACCACTCCACTCCACTGTACACACCACACCACTCCACTGTACACACCACACCACACCACTCCACTGTACTCCACTCCACCACTCCACTGTACACACCACACCACACCACTCCACTGTACACACCACACCACACCACTCCACTGTACACACCACACCACTCCACTGTACACCACACCACTCCACTGTACTCCACTCCACTGTACACCACACCACACCACACCACTCCACTGTACACCACACCACACCACTGTACACCACACCACACCACTCCACTGTACTCCACACCACACCACTCCACTGTACTCCACACCACACCACTCCACTGTACTCCACTCCACTGTACACCACACCACACCACTCCACTGTACATCACACCACACCACTCCACTGTACTCCGCTCCACTGTACACCACACCACACCACTCCACTGTACACCACACCACACCACTCCACTGTACTCCACTCCACTGTACACCACACCACACCACTCCACTGTACACACCACATCACACCACACCACTCCACTCCACTGTACACACCACACCACTCCACTCCACTGTACACACCACACCACTCCACTGTACACACCACACCACTCCACTGTACACACCACACCACTCCACTTTACACCACACCACTCCACTGTACACCACACCACACCACTCCACTGTACACCACACCACACCACTCCACTGTACTCCACTCCACACCACTCCACTGTACTCCACACCACACCACTCCACTGTACTCCACACCACACCACTCCACTGTACACCACACCACACCACTCCACTGTACACCACACCACACCACCCCACTGTACACCACACCACACCACTCCACTCCACTGTACACCACACCACTCCACTGTACACCACTCCACTGTACACCACACCACTGTACACCACACCACTGTACACCACACCACTCCACTGTACACCACACCACACCACTCCACTGTACACCACACCACACCACTCCACTGTACTCCACTCCACACCACTCCACTGTACTCCACTCCACACCACTCCACTCCACTGTACACCACACCACACCACTCCACTGTACTCCACTCCACTGTACACCACACCACTCCACTCCACTGTACACCACTCCACTCCACTCCACTGTACACCACACCACACCACTCCACTGTACACACCACACCACTCCACTCCACTGTACACCACACCACTCCACTCCACTGTACACACCACACCACTCCACTCCACTGTACACACCACACCTCTCCACTCCACTGTACACACCACACCTCTCCACTCCACTGTACACCACACCACACCACTCCACTGTACACCACACCACACCACTCCACTGTACACCACACCACACCACTCCACTGTACTCCACTCCACTGTACACACCACACCACTCCACTGTACTCCACTCCACTGTACACACCACACCACTCCACTGTACACACCACACCACACCACTCCACTGTACACACCACACCACTCCACTGTACACACCACACCACTCCACTGTACACCACACCACTGTACACCACACCACACCACTCCACTGTACACCACACCACACCACTCCACTCCACTGTACACCACACCACACCACTCCACTGTACTCCACTCCGCACCACTCCACTGTACTCCACTCCACACCACTCCACTCCACTGTACACCACACCACACCACTCCACTGTACTCCACTCCACTGTACACCACACCACTCCACTCCACTGTACTCCACTCCACTCCACTGTACACCACACCACTCCACTCCACTGTACACCACACCACTCCACTCCACTGTACACACCACACCACTCCACTCCACTGTACACACCACACCTCTCCACTCCACTGTACACACCACACCACTCCACTGTACACCACACCACACCACTCCACTGTACTCCACTCCACTGTACACACCACACCACTCCACTGTACTCCACTCCACTGTACACACCACACCACTCCACTGTACACACCACACCACACCACTCCACTCCACTGTACACACCACACCACTCCACTCCACTGTACACACCACACCACTCCACTGTACACACCACACCACACCACTCCACTGTACTCCACTCCACTCCACTGTACACACCACACCACTCCACTCCACTGTACACACCACACCACACCACACCACTCCACTGTACACACCACACCACTCCACTGTACACACCACACCACTCCACTGTACTCCACTCCACTGTACACACCACACCGCTCCACTGTACTCCACTCCACTGTACACACCACACCACACCACTCCACTGTACACACCACACCACACCACTCCACTCCACTGTACACACCACACCACTCCACTGTACACACCACACCACACCACTCCACTGTACTCCACTCCACTGTACACACCACACCACACCACTCCACTGTACTCCACTCCACTGTACACACCACACCACTCCACTCCACTGTACACACCACACCACACCACTCCACACCACACCACTCCACTGTACACACCACACCACACCACTCCACTGTACACACCACACCACTCCACTGTACACACCACACCACTCCACTGTACTCCACTCCACCACTCCACTGTACACACCACACCACACCACTCCACTGTACACACCACACCACACCACACCACTCCACTGTACACACCACACCACTCCACTGTACACACCACATCACACCACTCCACTGTACTCCACTCCACTGTACACACCACACCACTCCACTGTACTCCACTCCACTGTACACACCACACCACACCACTCCACTGTACACACCACACCACACCACTCCACTGTACACACCACACCACACCACTCCACTCCACTGTACACACCACACCACTCCACTCCACTGTACACACCACACCACTCCACTGTACACACCACACCACACCACTCCACTGTACTCCACTCCACTGTACACACCACACCACTCCACTGTACTCCACTCCACTGTACAACACCACACCACTCCACTGTACACACCACACCACACCACTCCACTGTACACACCACACCACTCCACTCCACTGTACACACCACACCACTCCACTCCACTGTACACACCACACCACTCCACTGTACACACCACACCACTCCTCTGTACTCCACTCCACTGTACACACCACACCACTCCACTGTACTCCACTCCACTGTACACACCACACCACTCCACTGTGTACACCACAGCACTCCACTGTACACCACACCACACCACTCCACTGTACACCACACCACACCACTCCACTGTACTCCACACCACACCACTCCACTGTACTCCACTCCACACCACTCCACTGTACTCCACTCCACACCACTCCACTGTACTCCACTCCACACCACTCCACTGTACTCCACTCCACACCACTCCACTGTACTCCACACCACACCACTCCACTGTACTCCACTCCACACCACTCCACTGTACACCACACCACACCACTCCACTGTACACCACACCACACCACTCCACTGTACACCACTCCACTGTACACCACTCCACTGTACACCACACCACACCACTCCACTGTACACCACACCACTCCACTCCACTGTACACCACACCACACCACTCCACTGTACACCACTCCACTGTACACCACACCACTGTACACCACACCACACCACTCCACTGTACACCACACCACACCACTCCACTCCACTGTACACCACACCACACCACTCCACTGTACTCCACTCCACACCACTCCACTGTACTCCACTCCACACCACACCACTCCACTGTACACCACACCACACCACTCCACTGTACTCCACTCCACTGTACACCACACCACTCCACTCCACTGTACACCACTCCACTCCACTCCACTGTACACCACACCACACCACTCCACTGTACACACCACACCACTCCACTCGACTGTACACCACACCACTCCACTCCACTGTACACATCACACCACTCCACTCCACTGTACACACCACACCTCTCCACTCCACTGTACACACCACACCTCTCCACTCCACTGTACACACCACACCACTCCACTGTACACCACACCACACCACTCCACTGTACACCACACCACACCACTCCACTGTACTCCACTCCACTGTACACACCACACCACTCCACTGTACTCCACTCCACTGTACACACCACACCACTCCACTGTACACACCACACCACACCACACCACTCCACTGTACACACCACACCACTCCACTGTACACACCACACCACACCACTGTACACCACACCACACCACTCCACTGTACACCACACCACACCACTCCACTGTACACCACACCACACCACTCCACTCCACTGTACTCCACTCCACACCACTCCACTCCACTGTACACCACACCACACCACTCCACTGTACTCCACTCCACTGTACACCACACCACTCCACTCCACTGTACTCCACTCCACTGTACACCACACCACTCCACTCCACTGTACACCACACCACTCCACTCCACTGTACACACCACACCACTCCACTCCACTGTACACACCACACCTCTCCACTCCACTGTACACACCACACCACTCCACTGTACACCACACCACACCACTCCACTGTACTCCACTCCACTGTACACACCACACCACTCCACTGTACTCCACTCCACTGTACACACCACACCACACCACTCCACTGTACACACCACACCACACCACACCACTCCACTGTACACACCACACCACTCCACTGTACGCACCACACCACACCACTCCACTGTACACCACACCACTCCACTCCACTGTACACACCACACCACTCCACTGTACACACCACACCACTCCACTCCACTGTACACACCACACCACTCCACTCCACTGTACACACCACACCACACCACTCCACTGTACACACCACACCACTCCACTCCACTGTACACACCACACCACTCCACTGTACACACCACACCACACCACTCCACTGTACTCCACTCCACTCCACTGTACTCCACTCCACTCCACTGTACACACCACACCACTCCACTCCACTGTACACACCACACCACACCACACCACTCCACTGTACACACCACACCACTCCACTGTACACACCACACCACTCCACTGTACTCCACTCCACTGTACACACCACACCACTCCACTGTACTCCACTCCACTGTACACACCACACCACACCACTCCACTGTACACACCACACCACACCACTCCACACCACTGTACACACCACACCACTCCACTGTACACACCACACCACACCACTCCACTGTACTCCACTACACTGTACACACCACACCACACCACTCCACTGTACTCCACTCCACTGTACACACCACACCACTCCACTCCACTGTACACACCACACCACACCACACCACTCCACACCACACCACTCCACTGTACACACCACACCACACCACTCCACTCCACTGTACACACCACACCACTCCACTGTACACACCACACCACTCCACTGTACTCCACTCCACCACTCCACTGTACACACCACACCACACCACACCACTCCACTGTACACACCACACCACTCCACTGTACACACCACACCACTCCACTGTACACCACACCACTCCACTGTACTCCACTCCACTGTACACCACACCACACCACTCCACTGTACACCACACCACACCACACCACTGTACACCACACCACACCACTCCACTGTACTCCACACCACACCACTCCACTGTACTCCACTCCACTGTACACCACACCACACCACTCCACTGTACATCACACCACACCACTCCACTGTACTCCACTCCACTGTACACCACACCACACCACTCCACTGTACACCACACCACACCACTCCACTGTACACCACTCCACTGTACACCACACCACACCACTCCACTGTACTCCACTCCACTGTACACCACACCACACCACTCCACTGTACACACCACATCACACCACACCACTCCACTGTACACCACACCACACCACTCCACTGTACTCCACTCCACTGTACACACCACACCACTCCACTGTACTCCACTCCACTGTACACACCACACCACTCCACTGTACACACCACACCACTCCACTGTACACCACACCACTGTACACCACACCACACCACTCCACTGTACACCACACCACACCACTCCACTCCACTGTACACCACACCACACCACTCCACTGTACTCCACTCCACACCACTCCACTGTACTCCACTCCACACCACTCCACTCCACTGTACACCACACCACACCACTCCACTGTACTCCACTCCACTGTACACCACACCACTCCACTCCACTGTACTCCACTCCACTCCACTGTACACCACACCACTCCACTCCACTGTACACACCACACCACTCCACTCCACTGTACACACCACACCTCTCCACTCCACTGTACACACCACACCACTCCACTGTACACCACACCACACCACTCCACTGTACTCCACTCCACTGTACACACCACACCACTCCACTGTACTCCACTCCACTGTACACACCACACCACTCCACTGTACACACCACACCACACCACTCCACTCCACTGTACACACCACACCACTCCACTGTACACACCACACCACACCACTCCACTGTACTCCACTCCACTCCACTGTACACACCACACCACTCCACTCCACTGTACACACCACACCACAGTACACACCACACCACTCCACTGTACACACCACACCACTCCACTGTACTCCACTCCACTGTACACACCACACCGCTCCACTGTACTCCACTCCACTGTACACACCACACCACTCCACTGTACACACCACACCACACCACTCCACTCCACTGTACACACCACACCACTCCACTGTACACACCACACCACACCACTCCACTGTACTCCACTCCACTGTACACACCACACCACACCACTCCACTGTACTCCACACCACTGTACACACCACACCACTCCACTCCACTGTACACACCACACCACACCACACCACTCCACACCACACCATTCCACTGTACACACCACACCACACCACTCCACTGTACACACCACACCACTCCACTGTACACACCACACCACTCCACTGTACACACCACACCACACCACTCCACTGTACTCCACTCCACCACTCCACTGTACACACCACACCACACCACTCCACTGTACACACCACACCACACCACACCACTCCACTGTACACACCACACCACTCCACTGTACACACCACACCACACCACTCCACTGTACTCCACTCCACTGTACACACCACACCACTCCACTGTACTCCACTCCACTGTACACACCACACCACTCCACTGTACACACCACACCACACCACTCCACTGTACACACCACACCACACCACTCCACTCCACTGTACACACCACACCACTCCACTCCACTGTACACACCACACCACTCCACTCCACTGTACACACCACACCACTCCACTGTACACACCACACCACACCACTCCACTGTACTCCACTCCACTGTACACACCACACCACTCCACTGTACTCCACTCCACTGTACACACCACACCACTCCACTGTACACACCACACCACACCACTCCACTGTACACACCACACCACTCCACTCCACTGTACACACCACACCACTCCACTCCACTGTACACACCACACCACACCACTCCACTGTACACACCACACCACACCACTCCACTCCACTGTACACACCACACCACTCCACTGTACACACCACACCACTCCACTGTACACACCACACCACTCCACTCCACTGTACTCCACTCCACTCCACTCCACTGTACTCCACTCCACTCCACTGTACACACCACACCACTCCACTCCACTGTACACACCACACCACACCACACCACTCCACTGTACACACCACACCACTCCACTGTACACACCACACCACACCACTCCACTGTACTCCACTCCACTGTACACACCACACCACTCCACTGTACACACCACACCACACCACTCCACTGTACTCCACTCCACTGTACACACCACACCACTCCACTGTACTCCACTCCACTGTACACACCACACCACTCCACTGTACACACCACACCACACCACTCCACTGTACACACCACACCACACCACTCCACTCCACTGTACACACCACACCACTCCACTGTACACACCACACCACACCACTCCACTGTACACACCACACCACACCACTCCACTCCACTGTACACACCACACCACTCCACTGTACACACCACACCACTCCACTCCACTGTACTCCACTCCACTCCACTCCACTGTACTCCACTCCACTCCACTGTACACACCACACCACTCCACTCCACTGTACACACCACACCACACCACACCACTCCACTGTACTCCACTCCACTGTACACACCACACCACTCCACTGTACACACCACACCACACCACTCCACTGTACACACCACACCACACCACTCCACTGTACACACCACACCACACCACTCCACTCCACTGTACACACCACACCACTCCACTCCACTGTACACACCACACCACTCCACTGTACACACCACACCACTCCACTGTACTCCACTCCACTGTACACACCACACCACTCCACTGTACACACCACACCACACCACTCCACTGTACACACCACACCACTCCACTCCACTGTACACACCACACCACTCCACTCCACTGTACACACCACACCACACCACTCCACTGTACACACCACACCACACCACTCCACTGTACACACCACACCACTCCACTGTACACACCACACCACTCCACTCCACTGTACTCCACTCCACTCCACTGTACTCCACTCCACTCCACTGTACACACCACACCACTCCACTCCACTGTACACACCACACCACACCACTCCACTGTACACACCACACCACTCCACTGTACACACCACACCACACCACTCCACTGTACTCCACTCCACTGTACACACCACACCACTCCACTGTACTCCACTCCACTGTACACACCACACCACACCACTCCACTGTACACACCACACCACACCACTCCACTCCACTGTACACACCACACCACTCCACTGTACACACCACACCACACCACTCCACTGTACTCCACTCCACTGTACACACCACACCACACCACTCCACTGTACTCCACTCCACTGTACACACCACACCACACCACTCCACTGTACTCCACTCCACTGTACACACCACACCACACCACTCCACTGTACACACCACACCACTCCACTCCACTGTACACACCACACCACTCCACTGTACACACCACACCACTCCACTGTACACACCAGACCACACCACTCCACTGTACTCCACTCCACTCCACTGTACACACCACACCGCTCCACTCCACTGTACACACCACACCGCACCACACCACTCCACTGTACACACCACACCACACCACTCCACTGTACACACCACACCACTCCACTGTACACACCACACCACACCACTCCACTGTACTCCACTCCTCTGTACACACCACACCACACCACTCCACTGTACTCCACTCCACTGTACACACCACACCACTCCACTCCACTCCACTCCACTGTACACACCACACCACACCACTCCACTGTACACACCACACCACACCACTGTACACACCACACCACTGTACACACCACACCACACCACTCCACTCCACTGTACACACCACACCACTCCACTGTACACACCACACCACACCACTCCACTGTACTCCACTCCACACCACTCCACTGTACTCCACTCCACTGTACACACCACACCACTCCACTGTACTCCACTCCACTGTACACACCACACCACACCACAGTCCTGTCCACACCACACCACACCACACCACAGTCCTGTCCACACCACACCACTCCACTGTACTCCACTCCACTGTCCACACCACACCACACCACTCCACTGTACTCCACTCCACTGTCCACACCACACCACACCACTGTACTCCACTCCACTGTCCACACCACACCACACCACTCCACTGTACTCCACTCCACTGTACACACCACACCACACCACTCCACTGTACACACCACACCACACCACACCACACCACACCACAGTCCTGTCCACACCACAGTCCTGTCCACACCACACCACTCCACTGTACTCCACTCCACTGTACACACCACACCACACCACTCCACTGTACTCCACTCCACTGTACACACCACTCCACTGTACACACCACACCACAGTCCTGTCCACCCCACCCCTTCTCTTCCTGGTCAATATGTTTTTCCTTCCCCCTGCCCTGCACCTTCACACATTTCCAATAGCTTAGTCACATCAACACTGTGCTGTCAGTGAAGTTTATCACGTGGTTGAGTATTGTCCCGCCCCTCATTCACTCCGATTGGTTGAAGGACCAACTGGCACATCCTGGTCCTCCAGCCTCGTTTCCCCCCCCCACTCTTATTTGTCCTGCGCTGACATCAATAATCGGAGGCCCATTGTGGGCTGGAGCATGCTCAGTACTTCCTGCTTTTGCTGCTGTTCATCAGGTGTAAGAGAGAGAGGGCTCATACCTGTTTCTCCTAATGTCAGACATTAAACAACAATTACCTGCATTGTATGGAGCCTTTCACATTGACAAATCTCCTAAAATGCTTCATGAATGATGGACACGTTGATTAAAGAGAACGATTTTTAGATACATCTTTAAGGCGGACAGAGGGGGTTAGGGAGGATATTCCAAAGGTGTGTGTCCTCAGCAGCTCCAATTGTGGAATGATATAGGTGGGCAACAGCTTACAATGGAGACAGTTAGTGGCTAACCATAGGTTAACAACCTCATGTCGTAGCCCCCTACCCCACACACCAGTGTGTTCTCACAGCCTGCTATTACACACTACCTATGGTCAGCCACGAACAGTCTCCATTAACAGCTAATCACCCTCCCCCAGCCAGATCGTTATCCTTTATCCAACTGTACTTCTCACTCTATCCCCAACTATCCTTTACTCCGTATATCCTCCCCCCACAATGTCTTCTGCACATAAACTGACCCTTTTTTCTCCTCAGTAACATCTGCTCTGTGGAAGGGACACCAGATCTGAAATGGTCACTCTGATTTCTCATCACAGATACTGCCAGACCTGCTGAGCTTTTCCAGAACCTCCTGGTTGTTGTTTCTGATTTACAGCATCCGTAGTTCTTTTGGTTTTAATTTACCAGGAGTTTGTAATTCAGGTCCAACAGCCTCTATCCCAGTCTCTGCTGTCTCTCCCAACCCCAAACAGTGACACTGCACCTGCACAGCTAATGGACAGGTGTTGTCTTGCTGGCCATATCCCTCACTCACTCTCATTGTCTGCAGGATCTCACAGCCTCTCCTCCTATTGGTCTGGAGCTGCCATTAATTAAGCCGGTGTCGATTGAGAGGTGAGTGGTTAGCTCCTTCCTCTCTCTGCCCTGAGATGAGCTTCATCATTCACAGTGAATGGGGCAGTATCACAGAGCACAGAGCACAGGGGCTGGGGGCTATTCAGCCCATTGGGGCTATACTCTCTCCCTCTGGAGATGCTGCAAATCTGTCCCAAGTC
Organism: Hemiscyllium ocellatum; assembly: GCF_020745735.1. Lineage (NCBI taxonomy): Eukaryota > Metazoa > Chordata > Chondrichthyes > Orectolobiformes > Hemiscylliidae > Hemiscyllium > Hemiscyllium ocellatum. Next base: position 85,392 of record NW_026867466.1, on the reverse strand, counting down.
CCCTCCCATATGCCCACAGCCTCCCAAATCTTTCCTTAAAAAGTAAAATTCCAAGTCTGTTTCAGAACACCTGCTGAATCTGTGTCATTCAGACTGTTCCAGATGCTCAGAACGTACTGAGGAAAATAGTGTTCACATTTTCACCTTGTATTATTTGCCAATTACTTGAAAGTAGTTACTAAAAATTGTGACAGTGTTAACAATTCCTCTCTCTGTCTGCAAATTCAAGACCTTGGAACCAAATCTGCACCAGGTCGAAATCACTGCTTCACCTTCTCAGCTCCAAGGATAATTATCTGTGCTTCAGCTAGCTCTCCACAAAAGTGAGGAATGCATCTTAATTTATTAAGATCAAAGACACAGACCTTAAGTCCAATTCGTCCATGCCAACGAGGAATCCTAAACTAATGGATTCCCATTTACCATCTATTGGCCTTATCCATCAAAACCCTTCCTATTCATGTACCCAACTGGAAGCCTTTTAAATGTTGTGATTTTATCAGCCTCCACTACTTCATCTGGTAGCCCCTCCCATACATACACCACACTCAGCTTGATCCCTTTTAAATCTTTGCCCTCTCAACTTAAAGCCATTTGCTCTAGTTTTGGACCCACCTAACCCGAGGAAAAAGGACGCCAGCTGCTCACCTTATCCACGCCCCTCATGATTTTATAAATCTCCATCAAGTCACCTCTCAGTCTTTGACTCTCTAGAGAAAATAGCCCCAGCCTATTCAGCCTCTCCCTGTAGCCCAAATCCTCCAATCCTGGCAACGTTTTTGTAAATCTTGTCCAAACCTTTTCAAGTTTCATAACATCCTTCCCAGAACAGGGAAATTCAAACTGAAAACAGAATTCCAGAAGTGGCTAAATCAACGTCCTATCCAGCCACAATATGACATCCTAGCTTCTGTATTCAATGCATTGACCAATAACGGAGAGCGTTAATGGAGTCCCATTTGCCAGTGGTTCACCCTTATCCCTCTAAATCCTCCCTCTTCATGTACCCAATCAGGTGCCTTTTAAATGCTGCAATTGTACTCGCCTCAACCTCTTCCTCTGGCAGTTCATTTCATACTTGTAATGCCCTCAAAATAAATAAGATGCCCCTTAAATCCCTTTTAAATCTTTTCCCTCTCACCTTATGCCTGTACTCTCTAGTTCTGGACCCACCGAACTTGTGAAAAAGTCCCTGACTGCTCACCTTATCCATGCTCTTCATGATTTTATAAGATCACCTCTCAGCCTCCAACTGTCCAGGGAAAAAATAGTCACAGCCTATTCAGCCTTTGCCAATAGCTCAAGCCGTCCAACCCTGGCAAAATCCTTGCAAATATTTTCTGAACCCTTTCAAGTTTCTCAACATTATTCCAATAATAGGGAGATTGGAACTGAAAACAGAATTCTAGAAGGGCCTTAATCAATATCCTGTCAAGCCACGGTATGACATCACAACAGTAGCATTCAATGCATTGACCAATGACGGAGAGCGTACCAAATGCTGCATTCACTCCCCTGCCTACCTGTGACTCTTCTTTCAAGGAACTATGAACCTGCACTCCAAGGTCTCTTTGTTCAGCAATGTTCCCCAGGACTTTACCATTAAGGTATAAGTCCTGCCCTGATTTGCCTTTCCAAAATACAACAGCTCACATTTATCTAAATTGGACTCCGTCTGCCATTCCTTGCTTCAATGGTCCATCTGATCAAGATCCTGTTGTATTCTGAACTAACCTTCTTCACTGTCCACTACACCTCCAATTTTGGTGTCTTCTGTAAACCTACTGACCATACTTCCTATATTCACATCCAATTCATTTATTTAAGGGCCCATTATCCATTCCTGCAGCACATTGCTGCTCACAGGCTTCCACTCCGCAAAGCAACTCTCCATCATCCTCTGTCTCCTACCTTCAAGGTAGTTTTGTAATGGCTTGCTCTCCCTGCATTCCATGTTATGTAACCTTGCTAACCAGTCTGCTTTGTGGAACCTTGTTGAATGTCCATATAAAAAATGTTCACCGCCTGGCTTCATCAATTTTCTTTGTCACTTCAAAACACTCACTCAAGTTAGTGAGACACAATTGTGCATGTACAAAGCCACATTGACTCTCCCTGATCATTCCTTACCATTCCAAATAGATGGATATCTGTCCCTCAGAACCCCTTCCAACAACTTGCCTGCCTGACTTCAGGCTCATTGTTCTCTTGTTCCATCCTTACCACCTTTTTAAAATAATGGCACCTCACCTGTCACTATCACTGATACAAATACCTCAGGAGAGGCCCAACAATCACTTCCTTGATTTCCAGAAAGTTCCAGGATACACCTGATCAGGTTCCAGGACTTTATCCAACTTGATGCGATTTAAGACATCCAGTACCACCTCCTCTGTAACTTGGATACTTTTCAAGTTATCACTGTTTATTTCTCCAAATCTCGAGCTTCCATATACTTCTCCAGTAAAAATGAAGCAAAATATTTGCATATCTTTTGCACCCCCTGTGGTTCCATAGACAGTCTTGACGACCTTAAAGGGGTCCTATTCTCTGGTCCAGTTAATCTTTTGTCTGTGATATATTTGTTTAATATCTTTGGATTCTATTCCAGGACATCCCAGAAAGGCCTACTTCAAGGACCGTAATTTTCTTCCGACTTGATCAACAATGCCCTCCAACACATACCTTCCACTTCCCGCACTTCCGCCTTTACCCCACCCCTCCAGCCACAATAAAGAATATAACACTGCGGTCTTCACCTTCCACCCCACTAATCTCCAGATACAGCACATTAACCTATGTTATTTCTGCTACCTTAGTCAGACCCCACCACCAGAGACATATTTCCCTCCCCAACCCTATCTGTGTTCTGCAGAGACCATTCCCTCTGCACCTCCCATGTTCGGTCCACACCCTCCCACCAACCCATGCTCCACACCATTGACCCTCTCTTGCCGCCATGGGAAATGTAAAATGTGCTGCCACACCTCCCTCTGACCTCTGTCCAAGACCACAAAAGGATCTTTTCACATCAGGCAGAGATTTGCCTGCACATCCCAAAACCTCATATACTGCATCTGAACACTATGGGAAATTTAACGTGGTTCATCCAACTAACCTACACATCTTTGGACTGTGGGAGGAAACTGGAACACCCGAAGGAAACCCTCACAGACACTGGGGAGAATGTGCCAACTTGAACACAGGCAGTCGCCTGAGGCTGGAATCAAACCCAGGTCTCTGGTGCTGAGGAAGCAGCGCTAACCACTGAGCTACAATACTGTGGGATCTTTGGTGCTGATGCGCTGCCCCACTGATACCTCAGTCACTCACCCTGCCTCATTTCCTAAGTGGCAGTGATGACAGAGTGAAATTATCGCTACACAGTTAATTCAGAGACCCAGATAACGTTCTGGGGACCCGGGTTTGAATCCCATCACTGCAGATTTTGGAACGTGAATTCAATAAATATCTGGAAAAAATAATCTAGTGACGACAAGGAATCAATTGTCAATTGTTGGAAAAACCAATGTAGTTCACTCATGACCTTTAGGTAAGGAAAATGCCATCCTTATCTGGTCTGCTCTGCATGTGACTCCAGACCTATAGCAACATGGTTGACTCTTAACTGCCCTCTGTGTAAACGCAGCAATAAATGCTAGCCGAGCCAGTGACCGCCTCATCCTGTGAATGAATAAAGAAACAGGTCAGATTTTGTTCCTTCTCTAGTAGGTACATCCTACAAACTGAATTTGAAATGTTCTCGTACACACTGAACAAATACATTTCCATCCAAGCCCTTAACACTACAGCACTCCGAGGCCATGTTGGTAAAGTTAAAACCCCTCATCATTGCATCCATATTATTCTTACAGATAACTGAGGTCTCCTGGTAAAATTGTGTCTCAATTCCCCACTGACTATTGGGAGAGTCTATAATACAATCCCAGTAAGATGGTCATCCCTTTCTTATTTCTCAGTACCAACCAAATAACTTGCCTGGATGTACTCCCAGGAATATCCTCCGGAAGCCCAGCCATAATGTTATCCCTAATAAAAAAAAACTCTCCCCCTGCTCTGTTGCCCCCTTTCTATCTTTGCTATAGCATCTATACCCAGGAACATTAAGCTGCTAGTCCTATCCATCTCTGAGTGATGCCTCTGTAATTGCTGTAATATCCCAGTGCCATGTTCAAAACCATACCTTGAGCCCACCTGCCTGACCTGTCAGGTTTCTTGCACTGAAATAAATGTAGTGCAACTGGTCCGTCGCACCTCATTCGGTGGCTTGCTCTTGCCTGCCTTGACAGTCTGACTGGTGAACAGTACCAGCCTCAGACTCACCTCTTTTCTCACTTATCTCTTTAGGATTACCCCGACTCCCTCACTGGTTTAATGCCTCCCGAGTGGCACTAGCAAATCTCCCTGCTCCTCAGGACTCCATACTTTCCCCTTCCTATGCCATTGGTACCAACGTACAATGTCCTCCCACTGGTTATTTTCTCTTTTGAGAATATTGTGCTCCCTCTGAGACATCCTTGACATTGGCACCAGGGAGACACCACTCCATTCTGATATCTCACTGTCAGCTGCAGAAACAGCAGACTGTGCCCCTGACTAGAGAGCCCCCTATCACCATCGATCGTGTGGAACTGGATATACCTCACATAATGTTAGAAACCAGTCTCAGTACCAGTAACGTGACTGTCAGTGCTACTTTTCCCTGAAAGTCTATTACCACCTACATTTTCCAAAACAGTATACTTGTCTGAGATGGGGATAGCCACAGGAGACTCCTGCAGTACCTACCTACCCCTCCTAGCTTTCCTGGCGGTAACCCATCTATCTGATTGTATCTGCAGTATCCTGCATTCCTGAGACTGCCACCTAACACATTCCCCAGCTCCTGTCAATTCCTCACTGCCTTTCATCACTCCTCCACCAATCCATGTGATCCAATCGGACTTGCAATTACACTTGCTGCAGACAATCATCAGGATCTCCCTAATCTCCCACATCCGCCAGGAACAGCACGCCACTCTCCAACAGGCCATCTCTCTGCCTTAACAATCTACAGACCAAGACAAAGGCACAGTCTTACTGCTCGAAAAATATTGCCCGAGAATAACTTAATGCTTACGGTTCATATCTTAAACATTTAATCAAGAGACCGTAAGACATTAAAAAGAAATCCTCACCTTACTCACTATTGTAGATTTAATAAAATAAAACCGACTAAGATTGATATTTGAAGAGACTGAAACTCACTGAGCTTATCCCCAGCTCTGAGTACTTCCAAGGGTGAGTTCTCTCTGAGGCCAGCTGTGAAATGTCTCTGTTTCTATTCTCTGCCCACTCCATTTCCAGAGAGGCTTTTAACTTCACAGCAAGTCAGCTCAGAGAGGTCACTGCTTGGTTTTAATCACTGGGGGTTGCCTTTGCTGCCCAGATCAGTATTTATTGGCCACCTTTACTTGTCTTGGAGAAAATGGTGGTTAACCGCCTCCCTGAAATGCTGCGGTCCATGTACACCACAGTGATTAGATTAGATTAGACTTACAGTGTGGAAACAGGCCCTTCGGCCCAACAAGTCCACACCGACCCGCCGAAGCGCAACCCACCCATACCCCTACATTTACCCCTTACCTAACACTACGGGCAATTTAGCTTGGCCAATTCATCTGACCCGCACATCTTTGGACTGTGGGAGGAAACCGGAGCACCCGGAGGAAACCCACGCAGACACGGGGAGAACGTGCAAACTCCACACAGTCAGTCGCCTGAGTCGGGAATTGAACCCGGGTCTACAGGCGCTGTGAGGCAGCAGTGCTAACCACTGTGCCACCGTGCCGCCCACACACGGGATGTTTGGACAACAATCCCCCTCTGGCCCCACAACCCTCCCTGTCTCTGTAATCCCCCTCCGGCTTCATAACTTACATGTCCGTGGCATAAGATTTTTATTTGGATTCATTTTTGTTTAATAAACCCCCCCCCCCCCACAAGAAAGTTAAATTTTTCACCTCCAAACAAATTTCTGTTGATTGACCTTTTGGAGAGCTGACACATGGACATTGCAGTTTTTTATCTCACATTGTACACGTAGAATGATGGAACTTTCTTTTAAACATTGCTAAAAAGGGAGGCAATGGCTTAATGGTATTCCTGCCAGATGAGTGACATGTGCAATGTTCCGAGGATTAGGGTTAGAATCCCCACATGGCTGGTGGTGGCATCGGGATTCAATACAATCTAGAATGAAAAGACGAATGATGACCATGAAACTAATGTCAATTGTGAGAAACCTATCTGGTTCACTAATGTCCTGTAGGGAAGGAAACGGTCATCCTCACCTGGTCTGGCCTACATGTGACTCCAGACACACAGCAATGTGGTTAACTCTCAACTGCCCTCAGGAAAACTACTTTAAAAACTATTAACAAATACTCCGCAGGTATCACTTAAAAGCTGGCTGTTCCCATTGGGACCATGTGAATTTCTGAACAGCCTGAACTAAAACTGAGTTTCAGCTTTACCTTCTCACTGTCTCACATCAGTCTGTTTACACCCAACTACAAAACACTCATTGTGCTAGCAGCCTCACAATGCAGCCCTGTCATTTTCATTGTCTGCTCACACCTACACTGCCCTCAACCTCCTGTCCTGTTCCAATGCATCTCAATGGGAGCTCAGGGACAGCACCTCATCTTTCAATTCAGCCCTTTGTAATCCCAGAGTTAACATAGACCTCAGCAGTTTCTGAATGAACAGACAGTTGTCAGAAGCTGGAACATTCCACCTGAAAAGGTACTGGAATTTGAGTCCAAAAGGACTTTTAATGGGAAGTTTGCAGCTAATTGAAAATATGAAGTTTACAGGTTAACATCATGACGTGGGTGATTGGGTCTAAATCTGAGAGTTCTTACAAAGAGACGAGGTGTAATTTGGATAAATCTGTGCTCCCTCTCAGGCCAATATCTCCTACCTCAGCTGCAGGGCCCAGAACAGAGCACACACCCAGAGGGTGATCCAACCACGAATTTGTACATCTTTCTGCTTAACAAAAATATTGGAGATATTTTCCCACAAACAGAACAGACAAACCTTTCTCCTTCCACAGTTAAATGCCAGTGATATTCAGATCCTGATGACTCCACTGACTGTAAAAACTTGCTTTTGAGATCCAGCCTCAATTATTCTGATTTAATATCCTATGAAATGAGTTCACAAAACATAACCCAGTCAGTGCAGGAAGAATATAAAGACATACTTTTCTCTTGGTAAATGCTTGATGTGTAAATGCCTCTCTTTAAATCGTACACCCCCTCCCCCCCCCAATCCTAGGAAGAGGACATGTCCATGCGCCTCACTGTACCTTGCCCCGAATAAAGATGGCGGCCATATCCCAGGACCTATCACTACCTGAGGGCCGCAGCCATTTTCCCATCTGCTGCAAACGCGGGATTAAGAGTTTCTAATTCAGATTTACGAACTGCACAGAGTGTAATTAAAACTTCCCAGTCTAAAGTGATTCATCATCTCCCTGTCTCCAAGGCCACTCTCCCCTTCCCTGTTTGCATCCCCCACATTCACCAACGGCCGAGTCACATGGCACTGCATCGGCAGAGTTACTGGTAATGTGTCATCCCACTGGCCACGTCCCTCATTCACTCCCATTGTTTGGATGACCAGCTGGTTCCACTTCGTCCACCAGTCCCACCGCCTTTTCCTATTGGTCCGAAGCTGCAATCAATCAGCTGGACCCCATTGTGAGGTCAGTGGTGGGATCCTCCCCCTGTCTGAGTCAAACCCGGAAGGTGTATGGTTGGTGTCAATCAGGAACAACAAGCAGAAGGTGCTGGGAAAGCTGAGCAGGTCTAGCAGCATCTGGGGACAGAAATCTGTCCAGTGGCCCTTCCTCAGAACCGATGGGAGCTGAGAAAATTAGAATCCTGACAGTGTGGAAACAGGCCATTCGGCCCAAAAGTTCCACAGCGTCCCTCCAAATGGTATCCCACCTAGACCCATTCCCCTATCCTATTACTGTATATTTCTCCTGACTAATGCACCTAACCTACCACATCCCTGAGCATTATGGGAAATATAGTTTGGCCAATTCAACTGACCTGCCGATCTTTGCACGGAATGAGATAGGGGTTAAAGAGTAAGTAATAGGGAGGGACAGAACCCAAAGAGAGACTGGAACATTTGGAAAGATAAAGGAGTGGATTACGATCTGGCTGGGAGGGTGCACAGCTGCTAATGGAGGGGACAGGAACCTGTGTCTGGCAGCATCTCAGTGGAGGTGGCGGAAATGGTGATTGATGATCGACGTTCTGCTGGAAAAACAGACGCCGAGCTTCCAGCTGCCTGCCACTTTAACACACGAGCCTGTTCCCTGGCCAACATCTCTGTCTCATGCTTACTGCAGTGTTCCAGTGAGGCCAGAACATACCAAATGGCCTCGTATTTCAAGGACTGCAATTTCCCCTCCCATGTGGTCAATACCATCCAATGTATCTCCTCCACTTCCCGCACCTCTGCCTTTGAAACCCACACCTCCAACTGCAACAAGGATAGAAACCCTCCCTCCCCCCATTCCCACACCCCCATTCCCTCCCTCCCACCATTCCCACCTGCCCATTCCCACCCCTCCATTCCCTCCCTCCCACCCCCCCATTCCCACCCCCATTCCCTCCTTCCCACCCCCCCATTCCCACCCCCAATTCCCTCCCTCCCACCCCCCATTCCCACCCCCATTCCTCCCTCCCAGCCCCCCATTCCCACCCCCCCATTCCCTCCCTCCCACCCCCCCATTCCCACCCCCCCATTCCCTCCCTCCCACCCCCCCATTCCCACCCCCCATTCCCTCCCTCCCACGCCCCCATTCCCACGCCCCCATTCCCTCCCTCCCACACCTCCCATTCCCACCCCCCCATTCCCTCCCTCTCACCCCCCCATTCCCACCCCCCCATTCCCTCCCACTTCCCCCATTCATTCCCCCCCCATTCCCACCACCCCCCCCATTCAGTGTGAGAACTGGGTGTGGAGGGAAGGAGTGAGGCGATTGGTTTGGATTTCAGTTCACAGAAGAGAGAAATTGTGAGACTGAGATTTAAAGCTTTGGGGGAACAAAGAAACTACAATGTAATACTATAATTGTCTTATGAATTTTCATCCTGTGTTAATGGTGCTGACCTGTTTTCTCTATTGTAGGGTTCTGAAAGGGCGGATTTGTGGATGAGAAATTCAAGTGCCGAACTGAATATCATTGGCCTTTTCATGTGGATGGAAAGGTGTGTATTCTGTCCGTGGGCGAATATTTCACATACTGGTGTGTCTGGAAAAAAGTACCGAGACACAGCCAAGTCCATGTTAGTGTGGTGACTGTGGAGAGAGATTTCATTTGTTTTTAGAAGTCTGAAAAAACATGGCACATTTCCCAGGAACAATTAAGCTACAGATTTTATTTGTATGAGGACAAGTTTTGAATTAATCGTGCAACCAGAAAGACACAAGGATACCTGCAGCATGGAAAATGCTATGAAAACGGCATTGTTGTAAAGCAGTTAATTATCGATCATGGTTTGTAATCCATTGGCCTTGTCACGTTGGTTCCAATGCTGTGGGGAAACACTGGAATTGTGGTGAATGCAGTGTTGGTTTCAGTTATTAAACTGTAAAAGGTGCAGAAGAAATTTACAAGGATTTTTGCCAGGGCTCAGGTGTCTGAGTTGGGAGTGGTTGGACAAGCGAGGATTTTTTTTTGTTTAGAGCAGTGGAAACAGAGGGGAGATGTTTTCTGGAAGTGTATAAGATCATGGGAGGCTTGGGTAAGGTGAATGCACTCAGTCTTTTGCCCAGGGAATCAAGGACTGGAAGGCATCAGTTTAAAGTTAGAAGAGAAATTATGAAAGGGAACCGAGGGGCAACTGTTTTACACAGAGGGTGGTATGTATATGGACTGAGCTGCCAGTGGAAGTAGTTGAGGTAGATACATTAACAACATGTAAAAGACATGTGGACAAATACATGGATAGCAAAGGGTCAGAAGCATATGGGCCAAGTGCAGGGAAATGGATGGACATTCTGGCTGACATGGGCCAGTTTGGGCCAAAGGGCCTGTCTCTGCTGCAGGACTCTGACTCCAAGTATATTTACTATTTCTCCCGCTATCTCTGGTAGCACCCTGGGATATATTCCATCAGTGCAGAGAGACGTGTCTACCTTTAGCTCCATTAGCTTGCCCAACTCTAACTCTTTAATGATAATGGTTGTTTCAAGGTCCTCACCTTCCTCAGTCTCCTTATCAGTTACTGGCATGTTCTTCGTATCCTCCACTGTGAAAACTGACTGCTGTGTACTCATATTCCTGAACCCTGCTGGATAGGAATAACTAGGTACAGAACTCTGAGAGGTCTTCTTTGAGTCTTTATTGATGAGACATGGCAGTTACCTGAATAGTGTACACGCAAAACACCTCCAGGCTACATCAGGTAACTCCCCGCCTGTCCAATGTAAAGCTCCCATTCTTATACCTTTGTGGTTTGGGACTTTGAGTAGAGACTGCCTCTCAGTATTATCTCCATGGCAACGGTCAGTTAGAAAGTCTAGTTCAGTTCAGCACTTTGTGGTTAAACCACATACCCCTCCCCCCACACCCCTATGGCTCAGTCAGGTATCTGACAGATGCTTCAGTTTCAGTGAGGCTGTCTGTCAGGATTCTGATGTGGAAGAGCCGGTGTTGGAGCAGGGTGGGCAAAGTTAAAAACCACACATCACCAGGTTATATTCCAACTGGTTTATTTGGAAGTACAAGCTTTTGGAGTGTGCTGTGATTTTTAACTTGATCAGGATTATCTCTATGGTAACAGTTATGTGCTTCAACAATTACAGAGGCCATATGTTCCCCACACAATAGGTTCCCCTCTAGCAGTGTAAACTGCTATTCCGGCCCTGGGGGTAAGTACTCATCACTTTTCTCCCCGAATCCCATCTAGCTTTCTGTTGATCTTTAAAGTTTTTCTAATCTCCTAGTTTCTCCGTGGTCTTTGCCAATTTGTATGCTTTCTATTTCAATTTGATAGACTCCCTTATTTCCTTAGCCACCCATGGCAGATTACTCATTTTCCTACAGTCCTTCCTTTTCGCTGATATATACTCTTGCTGAGCAGTTTGGAAAATTCTTTGATATTCCTCCACCATCTGTCAACTGTCCCACCTGAAAGTCTTTGTTTCCAGTCTACATTAGCCAACTCCTGCCTCATCCGATTGTAGTCTCCTTTGTTTAAGCACAGAATCTTGGGATTGGATTTAGTCTTCCCGCTTTCCAACTGTATTCTAAATTCAACCAGATTTATCACAAGTCTTTTATCAGATTACGAGGTGAGATGACGTTACCTGGGTGTTCTGGTTTTCATTGTCAGCGACCTTGGCTTTGTAATAAAGTACAGGATAGATATTCACAACAGAGTATTCTGGACGGTGTGAGTGTACTACACAGTCTAAAATCATAAATCACTGTCTCCCCTCAATTTACATGATTTGGAGATGCCGGTGTTGGACTGGGGTGTACCAAGTTAAAAATCTCACAACACCAAGTTATAGTCCCTCAGGTTTAATAGCTTTCGGAGCATTGCTCCTTCATCATGATCCAATTAAACCTGTTAGACTATAACCTGTTGTTGTGTGATTTTTAACTCACCTCAGTTTAAAATTGCAAAATCATTATCTCCCACAATCTTCCTCAGTATCTAAGATTGAAACTCTAATCCACCTGATTACCCTGCTTTTTCCGAAAATCTCCTTTGGTGAAGGTGGTGAGTTTTGGATTCAGCATTCCAGTTACTACCGTAAGAAGATAAGCACTGGGCACAGGAGAGGCAATGCAGCCCTTCGAACCAGCCCCACCATTTAATACGGTGATGATTGAGCTCACCTCGGTCTCAGCTGGATTTTCCCACCTGCTCTCTCTCACCCTTCATCTCATTGCAAATTCAACATCTGTATCTCTTCAGTAAATTTGCTCATTGTCCTGGCATCCACTGCATTTTAAATCGGGAATTCCACAGATTCACAGCACATTGAGCTAGGTACATTCTTCTTCATGAGAATAGAATAGAATCCCTACAGTGCAGAAACAGGATAACCGTCCATGGAGTCCACACCAACCTTATAATGAGCATCCCATTCAGACTCACCCATTCCCTGTATTTCCCATGGTTAATGGCTTAACCTGCACAGGCATGGATACTGGGAATTTAGCATAGCCAATCCAACTAACCTGCACATCTTTGGACTATGGGATGAAACTAGACCACCAAGAGGAAACCTACACAGACACAAGGAGAACGTGTAAACTCCACACAGTCTCCTAAACCTAGAATTAAATCCAGGTCCCTGACGCTGTGAGTCAGCAATGCTAACCATTGAGCCACCTCTGCTTTAAATCTGCTCCTCCTATTAACCATCCCACGCCCCAGTTGGTGAATCTATATTCCTTACATCAGAAATCAGGTTGTGGAAGCAGGTGGCTCAGTAAAACCCAACAGCAGTCCATATGTTCTGTGTGTCTGAATGGGGATCCTATACACAACACCTTCCAGTCCACACTTTTCATTCACTTTCCAGAGACAGGGCTCCTGAGGCTTCATGGGGCTACAGCTCCCACAATCCCTGAAGCAGGGACTCCACGTGTGCGGGGAAGCCCAGCATTGTACATGTACAGAATGTGGGCGGGTTTTGGAGCATGTGCTTTGGGTAGTTATACTTTGCGGAAAGTATTTCATGCTGTGATTGGCTGGAGGAGGAATACATCTGCTTATAGTATTGATCTGTTGGGGGGGGGGGGGGTCAAAGTGTCACTACACCCATGTAGGACCACTCTCCATTCCCAATTCATTGTAATGGTGGGAATCAACTAATGGGGAACAAAGAAATATCTGACCCATTCTCCCAGACTGAAGGTTCCTCTTCTGCCCAGGATCTGCCACCTCCCTTTTTGTTTCATTTTTGTTTCATTTTGCTGTTACATTATTGACTTGCAGCAACTGAAGGAAAAGGAAGTGAACCCAGAAAGAGTGCAGAGTCTAACGAGGATGGGAAGTGGTGGCATGGATCTGTTTATCAGTTACTCCATGAGAATGGGGAGGGTGTGCATTAGTGGGTAGCAGAGTCAGAACGGTGGGAGAGAGTAAGTGGGTTGGAAGGTTACAGCTTCGGGGGAAGAAAGGGGAAAAATATTCCAGAGAAACTAGAATTGTCTGTTCTGAATTTCAAATCTGTACATATTCCTTTATACAGGTGCTAGATGGTGAAGATTCACAGACTGAAATCTCAAAATCATGTGCAGACCGTGATTAAGTTAACCAGCATTTGAAGAAGCAAAGATAGAGAATCACTCGGCCAAAATCCTGCACATTGTCCTCACAGCATTGTCAGTCTCTCTGTGCCAAATGGACTGTGAATGGTTCAAGACAGCAGCTCACTACCATCTTCTCAAGGGTAACTCGAGATGGGGAATAAATGCTGGCTGAGCCAGTGATGCCCATATCCTGGAAATGGTTTCTATCTCTAGTTGCTGAAACCTGGTTGATGTTACTGCAGGATGATGAGGGACGCTGAGTGCATCCTCCAGGAGGCAGCATCATCACATTACCCCCACCTACACCCACACAGTAACACCGCAATGCCACTGGAGCAAAAGGCAGTGAAACCAAAGGAGGACTTGGATATAGTTCTTCGAGGTAAAGTCATGAAAGGGGATTGGATCACAGCAGGAACAGGAGACTGAGCTGGATGGTCAGCTGTTTCCCATTGAATGGTGGAGCAGGATTGAAAGGCTGATTGGTCTCCTCCTGCTGCTATCTCCCAGGTATGTATATAGTCATGGAATCCGGGTAGGAAGAAGTGGGCAGGAATTCTCCAGGAGATTGCACCTCCACAACAGTTTTCAGTGAGGGATGGTTTGATGGATTTTATTTAACATTTATCTTTAACACAAGGTTTGTAAATTTTGGTTTTAAAATGTTGTAAAAGTGTTTTGCAGAGCAAATAAAATTAAAGAAAATAAATTAAACTGTCTGAATATAACAGTTTTAAAGCTTTCAACCTCTGTAAAACACAAGCCTGTCTATTCCCGGACACCATCACTTTCCAGCTACTCAAACTCCAGGGAAATATTCCCTCCCTGTCTGAACCTTTGGTTCGATTTAACTGCTTTTCAGTTCACGTTCTGTGAGCTGTGAAGTGTTCTTTTTCCCCATTTTTCCGACCTAGAAATGTTATCACAGCAACCTTCCCACCATCAAAATCATCATTACGCCATTTTACTTTTAGTTAACATATAATCACCAGCAGTGCAAACATGAGGACCGCAGATGCTGGAAACCAGAGTCTAGATTAGAGTGGTGTTGGAAAAGGGCTTTTGCCAAAATGTTGATTTTACCCCCCCCCCCCCCCCCCCGGCTGGGAGGGGTAAGTGAATTCCTAACTCTAATTGAGTACGTCCTACTGATTTCTCAGTTGTTATTGACAATCTCATTCCCCTCGCACCAGAACCTGTTCCAGTGTTACAGAAACGGCAGAATGGACAGCTGCAGCTGGCCACCTGACTGATCACTGGACATGAACGGTTCACTCTCCACAGATGCTGCCAGATCTGCGGAATGTTTCCAGCAACTTCTGTTTTTATTTCTGGTTTCCCAGCATTTGCAGATGTTTAGTTTTCCAATACTCCTCTTGTCTGTTACAGAGGAGTTTATTGATGAAATTAGAGGGTTTTGAAAATTGTACGTTAAGTCACGCATCTGCAATGATCATCATGAGTGGCAGAGCAAAGTCAAGGGGCTGAATGGCCGCGTCCTGTTCCAATGAAAGTTATCCATCGTCAGCTTGTGGTAACATTTCCCCTCACTGCTCACTTTACCTCCATGTCTAACACACTGTTACTGACCGAACAAGCCTTCTGTGTTTGAATTAAACCTGCTAATGTTCAGTGGCTCCCTCTCCTGCCACCTGGGTTTAACTCTCATCATGGAATGCTGTCTTGTATTCCTGCAGGAATGCCCACAAAGGACTAATCCTGGAGTCTGTATCCCCTGGGATCCACAATCACCGTTTATTTCCTTCTTCCGCTTTCATTCTGGCTATTGAACCCTCAGTTTCAATCCATTCTCATGCCATGCTCTTCAACATGTCCATGTGGGTAGACTAGAGGTAGCTGGGATTTAATGAAGGGAAATGGGGATTTGGTGGAAGCACTAGGAGTGGTGACAGCAAATAAAGCTCTCATTGTAATGGAAGGGTTTCTCCATGACCCAGTGAGTGGTGAGGCACCTGAGATTGTGGAGGGAGGCAGATGCAATCAGGGATTTGGGAAAACACTCAGATACTGACCTACCCATCTGATTGTTAACTCAGAAAGACGGAAAGAAAGAAGCACATTTAGAAGCACTTTTGATGACCTGGGGCAATGAAACATGCTTCAAACCCAATGATTTCAACCTCAAATCTCTGAAAACACAGACACAAAGCTTCCTACTTGTACCAGATTGTCCCTCAGCCTCCTTCTTTCTTGAGAAAAGCGTTTTCAGCTGTTTAGCCTTTCCTGGTGTTTCTAACCTCTGTCTTCTTGTAAGATGTATGACTGAACCCTTATTTTCCTGTTCCCTGTGAGCAGTATCAGCAGCAGAAACAGGTCTTGACCTGTGAGGGGTTTCAGTTGGAGTATTTGTATTTACAAATTCATTCTCAATCTCATGTACAGTGTGAAATTGCTGCAAAACAGAAGGAAAGGAGTGAGTGAGCACCCACAGAAACACCAAGGCAGCATGTGTACCTGAGCTGAATGAACCTGCAAGCGGAAAACGTGCTGACAATCACAACTAGTTAGAATCACAGAATCCCTGAGGCGCACAGAGACTATTCGGTCCATTGAGTCTGCAATAACCTGCTGTCCCACCCTACCTCCATAACCCCACATTTACCATGGTTAACCCAACCCACCTAACCTGCACACTACAGGCCATGTTAACATGTCCAGTCCAGCAAACCTGCACATCTGTGCAGGTGCTCTGAATTGTGGATGAAGGCACACAAATACTTGACTCTGACGCAAATGCTGTTTTTTTTTTCAAAATAAAATCTGGGGGAAACTGCAGCCAGAAAGATTTCCGATTCTCTCATGAGGAAGAGAATTCACAACTCGTGCCATTGACCCAGGGGGCACAGTGAAGTCACAGAGATCTGGGAACCATCAGAAATGTAACAGGTTGTGAGCAAGGTGGGGCGAGACAAGGACAAAAAGACAGTCTGTCACACGGGTGAAGGCAAGAGAGATTAAACAGCAGAAATGGTAGTCCCTCAAGGCCATGGGGAATGGAGTTAGGGCTGGGAACGAAACCAGGGGAAACAGAAGAAGTGTGCAGCTGCCAAAGAAATACATTGAAAAAACAGATAACAACATAGAGGACAGAGTTCACAGTCTGAAATTGTTGCTGTCATTTGTGAGTAAAGAACGCTGTAAAGCCTGGATCATTCTATTACAGCCAACACATACAGGATGGGCGAAATAGCCTCAATCTGTGCTGTTACTTACTGACAAATTTATTCTGATATTTGGAATTCAGGTCGGATGATATTCATAAATTCTCAAATTGGACTTGAGTTTAATATTCTGAAGAAATGTCAAATAAATTGCAAAGATCCCATTCTGCAGACTTTAGTCCACAGCCCTGCATGTGCCAGCATTTCAGCTACATCCATGTCCTTTTATCCTAATGTAATGTTGGCTACTGCCTCTACCACCCCATCAATGAGTTCCTGCTCCCCACCATCTTTGCGTGAAATGAATTCTCCCCTCCCCTCCTTTCTGAGAATTAGTTTCAACCTAAAGCCTCCAGCTTCTGACTGCTCTATTATGAATAGCTCCTTCCTATCCACTCGATCTGGATTCCTCAGCATCTTATCACTCCAATTAAATCTCAGCTCATCCACCTTGGAAAACATCCCCAACCTATCCAACCTTTCCTCAGAGCATTCTCCAATTATGGAAACATTCTGATCAATCTCCTCTGTACCCTCTCTGGTGAGAACACATCAATATGGGGAGTGGGAGTGAGTGCAGTGCTTTAACCGTGGATTAACTAATGTTCCTGACATTTCCAGTGTCACCTCTGTGTTCTTGTGGTTGTCGCTCACACAAGAAATGTCCTGGTTTTCCCACATGGAACTGGATGTGCACTCCATGGGACTGGGATTCCCTACCATGTGTTTATTTGTTAACTAATTCTAAATTAACTTCAGATTAAAACAAAATTATCAGCTACCCACCAATCAACTTCTTCCATTCTTCTTAAGTCACCTTACTTTTTAAAATCTGTTTAAAATTATTACTATCTAAACACAATAGGCTTTAATTTGCTAAACAAGTATTCATATGTCTTCTCTGTTACAATCACTTGAAGATTATCATTACCTTCAGCTACATCTGGTGAATTGAACACTGATTGTAAATATATGAATATCAAATGGATTTGAGTTTGATGATAATTAACCTAGTCTGACATTCGTGTTGATTCATATCAATATAAACAAAAAATGGGGTTGATTCATACCTACTCTGTGGGCAATTAGGGATGGGCAGTAAATGCTGCTGAGCCAGCGACACCCTTATCCTGTGAATGAACAAAGGAAAATAAAAGTCTCTACCCAGTGTGAATCTGTATATGTTCAACGATGTTGTGAACATTTCCAAAACTAAGTTCTCTATGTGCAAAACTTTATGAACTGCCAATACCATTGTTCATTACTTGGTGTGAACAAGAGAGAAAAATACTCATCCAACTGTAGTATATGAATAAATTTACTGGTGTCTCAGCAGGATGGATGCCTGAGTGAACCCCTTCACCCCCACACAGAGTAGGTGAACAGCTTCTCCCCAGTCTGACTGGTTTGGCCCGTTTCCAACTGAGAATGGGTAAAGAATTCCTTCTGGCATTCCCCACATTTCCAGAGCCTGTCCGTAGTGTGGCTATTTCAGATCAATGCTGGCAGACTGTTACACACACCGTTATCCCCACCCCCCCAGAACCCAGTATAAAGCAGTAAACATTATCTCCTGCTGTGGAAGGACAGCCCTGTATTGGTCTGTGTAGGAACACTGAGCAGATTGACCTCAATAACAATTTAATCGGTGACCAGAGCAAGTTATGCAAGTCCAAATAAAATACATTATAGCACAGAGAGAGGCCCATTAAATCCAAGCTGGCTCTCTGTAGCAGAATCCCTTATTCTCATTTCCCATACGTCCCCCAAACTCTTCAATTTTATTTCCCTCAGATCTGATATAATTGATTTTTTTTAATCAATCATTCATCTTCTCTGCTTGCACCACCATAATAGGCAGCATGTTCTGCATATTTCCAGCCATTACAGTCAGCAGACACATTTGCTCATCTTTTGCTTTTCTAAACCTTACATTTGATCTTAATTCTTGTGCCATAACCTATCGAATACAGATATTTTTGTCTGTTATATCTAGGTCTGTTTTAATCTTATAGCTCTATCAAAAATATATTCAACTTGTTTACTTCAAAGAAAATACAAATTTCTTCAAATCAGTTCAGTGACTGCATTTTCTTCATCAGTGAACCACTCCAGTAAGTCTGTGCTCCACACTCTGAAGATCACTCATATCCTTTATTGTTGATGTCCATTTTGTTCCACAAATCCAGACGACGCAAGTTTTCTGCACAACAGCAGTAGCTTTATTATTGGACAGCTGGCGAGAGTTTCAAAGTGTCTCTAAAATAGCTGAGTTTCTAATTGTAGAGACTCTTCTTTACGAATCTCTGCTTTACCCAAAGAGCCAATATATTTAATAGGAATTAGACAAAGACATATCAGTCACATGGGCGATTGTCATTACATAGTTTAAAGTAGGTAATTATGACCTTACAAAGCTTGATGAATGGTGATGTCCTGTGATAATGCGTGAATGAGAGTGGGAGGCAGTTTAGCAGAGTTGTGCCCAGGGTTCTCAGTCTTGTCTGGAAAGGGCAAATTTCTCTGTCTGGGGTTACCCACATGTGTGGCTCCAATCGATTCTATTTCTAAGCTCCAGTCAGCCTCTCCCCTACTGAGGTGTTCTGTTTGTACTGTAAGAGTACAGGCCTTCAGTTGATACTGCATTTTGGCAGGGGAATGATTAGATTTCTTACAGTATGGAAACAGGCCCTTCGGGGCAACAAGTCCACACCAACTCTCCAAAGAGCAACCCACCCAGACCCATTCCCCTACATTTACTCCTTCACCTAACACTACGGGCAATTTAGAATGGCCAATTCACTTACCCTGCACATTTTTGGACTGTGGGGGGGAGGGGGGGGAGCCAGAGTACCCAGAGGAAACCCACACAGACACGGGGAGAATGGGCAAACTCCACACAGACAGTTGCCTGAGGCAGGAATTGAACCTGGGTCTCTGGTGCTGTGAGGCAGCAGTGCTAACCACTGTGCTACCGTGACCGCCCATAAAACTTGAGTCCCCGATGTGTTGTGAAAGAGAAGCAAAGCATGGAACTGGCCCCTCTGTGGTATTTTAACTCCCTCATCCTGATCAGGAATCTGTTGACCAGAATTGATGCAATGATTGAATGTGACCTAACTAGAGCTTTGTCAAGGGTCAGCATCTTTTCCATGAATTTGTTATCATTCCCCCTATTAATGAAGCCCAGCATCCCATATGTTTTCCTCAAAACACTTTATGTTCTCTCTCCTTTAATGGTTTGTACACATTGTCCCCCATTCCCGCTGTCCTGCTCTTTGTGTCTGTGCCATTCAAATATATATTGCCTTTCTACATTTCTTCTCTCAAAATGCTTCAACTTACTGTGTGTTCTAAAGAAGAGACATATTCCACTCAAAATATTATCTCTCGTTCCACACATTCTATCCTCTGGAAAACAGAACAGGACAGTATAGAATAATCGGCCCACCATGTCTGTGTGGATCATGATGCTATTCCATCTGCCTGTACATGATCCATATCCCTGCCACCTCATGCCTGCTTATGTGTCTGCCCAAATGCCTCAAAAACATTTTGATTGTTTCTGCTTTTACCATCTCCCAGGATAACACATTCTAGTCACTTATCAACATCTGCACAAGACATTCCCTTTAAACTTGCACATGTTGTTGGAAATGCTCAGTAGTAAAAATCTCGTGCAGCCCTCCACTCCCTCCGCTCCAATCCCAACCTCACCATCAAACCCGCAGACAAGGGAGGCGCGGTGGTAGTTTGGCGCACTGACCTGTACACCGCTGAAGCCAAACGCCAGCTCGCGGACGCCTCCTCCTATCGCCCCCTTGACCACGACCCCACCTCCCACCACCAAACCATCATCTCCCAGACCATCCAGGACCTCATCACCTCAGGGGATCTCCCATCCACCGCCTCCAACCTCATAGTCCCACAACCCCGCACCGCCCGTTTCTACCTCCTGCCCAAAATCCACAAACCTGCCTGCCCCGGCCGACCCATTGTCTCAGCCTGCTCCTGCCCCACCGAACTCATCTCCCAATACCTCGACACGGTCCTGTCCCCTTTAGTCCAAGAACTCCCCACCTACGTTCGGGACACCACCCACGCACTCCACCTCCTCCAGGATTTTCGCTTCCCCGGTCCCCAACGCCTTATTTTCACTATGGACATCCAGTCCCTGTACACCTCCATCCCCCATCACGAAGGACTCAAAGCCCTCCGCTTCTTCCTTTCCCGCCGCACTAACCAGTACCCTTCCACTGACACCCTCCTTCGACTGACTGAACTGGTCCTCACCCTGAATAACTTCTCTTTTCAATCCTCCCACTTCCTCCAAACTAAAGGAGTTGCCATGGGCACCCGCATGGGCCCAGCTATGCCTGCCTCTTCGTAGGATACGTGGAACAGTCCATCTTCCGCAACTACACTGGCACCACCCCCCACCTTTTCCTCCGCTACATCGATGACTGTATCGGCGCTGCCTCGTGCTCCCACGAGGAGGTTGAACAGTTCATCAACTTTACTAACACCTTCCATCCCGACCTGAAATTCACCTGGACTGTCTCAGACTCCTCCCTCCCCTTCCTAGACCTTTCCATTTCTATCTCGGGCGACCGACTCAACACAGACATCTATTATAAACCGACTGACTCCCACAGCTACCTGGACTACACCTCCTCCCACCCTGCCCCCTGTAAAAACGCCATCCCATATTCCCAATTCCTTCGTCTCCGCCGCATCTGCTCCCAGGAGGACCAATTCCAACACCGCACAACCCAGATGGCCTCCTTCTTCAAGGACCGCAGATTCCCCCCAGACGTGATCGACGATGCCCTCCACCGCATCTCCTCCACTTCCCGCTCCTCCGCCCTTGAGCCCCGCTCCTCCAACCGCCACCAAGACAGAACCCCACTGGTTCTCACCTACCACCCCACCAACCTGCGCATACAACGTATTATCCGCCGCCATTTCCGCCACCTCCAAACGGACCCCACCACCAAGGATATATTTCCCTCCCCTCCCTATCAGCGTTCCGCAAGGACCACTCCCTTCGTGACTCCCTTGTCAGATCCACACCCCCCACCAACCCAACCTCCACCCCCGGCACCTTCCCCTGCAACCGCAGGAAATGTAAAACTTGCGCCCACACCTCCACACTCACTTCCCTCCAAGGCCCCAAGGGATCCTTCCATATCCGCCACAAGTTCACCTGTACCTCCACACACATCATCTATTGCATCCGCTGCACCCGATGTGGCCTCCTCTATATTGGTGAGACAGGCCGCTTACTTGCGGAACGCTTCAGAGAACACCTCTGGGCCGCCCGAACCAACCAACCCAATCACCCCGTGGCTCAACACTTTAACTCCCCCTCCCACTCCACCGAGGACATGCAGGTCCTTGGACTCCTCCACCGGCAGAACACAACTACACGACGGCTGGAGGAGGAGCGCCTCATCTTCCGCCTGGGAACCCTCCAACCACAAGGTATGAATTCAGATTTCTCCAGCTTCCTCATTTCCCCTCCCCCCACCTTGTCTCAGTCGGTTCCCTCAACTCAGCACCGCCCTCCTAACCTGCAATCCTCTTCCTGACCTCTCCGCCCCCACCCCACTCCGGCCTATCACCCTCACCTTGACCTCCTTCCACCTATCCCACCTCCATCGCCCCTCCCCCTAGTCCCTCCTCCCTACCTTTTATCTCAGCCTGCTTGGCTCTCTCTCTCTTATTCCTGATGAAGGGCTTATGCTCGAAACGTTGAATTCTCTATTCCTGAGATGCTGCCTAACCTGCTGTGCTTTGACCAGCAACACATTTGCAGCAGAAATGCTCAGTAGATCATGCAGCATCTGTCAAGAAAAATCAGTTAAAGTTTTGGGTCTGGTCACCCTTCCTCAGAAATGTTAACTCTGATTTCTCTTCACAGATGCTGCTAGACCAGCTGAGCTTTTCCAGAAACTTCTGTTTTTCTTTCTGGTTTACAGCATCTGCAGTTGTTTTGGTTTTCATTTCCTTTAAATTTGCCCCCTCTCCCCTCAAATCTAGAATTTGTCATTTCCACCTTGAAAAATGATTCCGATTATTCACTCTGCCTGGTCTCCTGGGTCACCCCGCAGCCACTAACCATCCAGTGACAACAATCCAAGTCTTTTCAACCTCTCACAATCCGGGCAACATCCTGGTAAACCTGTTTTCACCCTCTCCGAAGTCTCCACATCCTCCTTTTTATGTGGTGATCAAAGCGACACACAATACTCCATAGGTGGCCTAATTCCTGTTTTATATTCACTCCCCTGACAGAAGAAGGCAAGCCTGCATTCACCTCCTTCACCACTTTCAGGGAGCTGTGAACTTGCACCTGAAGATCCCTCTGTATGTCAATGCTGCTAAGGGTCCTTCCGTTTAGTGTATACATTCCTCTTGCAATGTGCCTCCTAAAATGCATCACCACGCATTTGTCCAAATCAAATCTATCTGTAATTCCTCCGCATAACCTTCTAACTGATCTTTCTTGCTGTGTCCTTTGACAACATTCTTCACAATTCACAACTTTATCAATTATACCATCTACAAAATTGCTAATTAAATCTTTGCATTTTCATGCAATTCTTGTGGAACAGCACTGGCCACAGTCCTCCAGCCAGCAACATGCCCCTGGCACAACTGTTGCTGGGCGAAATATCAAAGAGGAGCCTGTGTTTAACAGCATGCGTGACCTTTATTCAGTGCTCCTTACTTAAGTATGATGGGAGAGTTTCCTCTCGAGAACTCTGTGGCTCCCCCAGCCAAGTACAGCTGGATTTCCTTCATGTGTTCTGGTAATATTTTCCCCCGACCCAATCTCCTGGGTTTGGAATATCAGCTCGGATGTTTCTGTGCTCCCTTTCCCAGTTTCTGATTTTCTGTCCCTCTGCAACTTCCCCTCTCAGCTCATGCAGTTGCTTTGTCAGTTCTTTCAATAATTGTTTAACCCTATCCTTGCCATTGCACATCTCAGGCACTCCCAATACCATACCCTGTGGCATCTGCATAGTCTGTCCAGTCACTAATTCAAAGAGGGGCTGCCCTGTTCCCTTTGCTGGGGTTGAAGTCAGTTTCATTAGGATGGTGGGGAATACTCTAGCCTATCCCAGCCTGTCTCTGTCAGGAGCTTAGTCAGACTAGCTTTCAGTGTCTGCTTCATTCCTTCTGCTGTACCTGAGCTCTGGGGGTGGTATGGGGGATGGGATTTCTGTTCAGTACCAAACAGGCCACAGAGCTATTTAACTACGTTCCCTGTAACATCTGTCCTTTGGTCAGAATCTGCAGAGGAATGCTTCCACCCACTGCATAAACCTGTTTATTAAGATCCAGCAGGATTTCCTTCCCTGGGATTGGTATGGGGGTGCATTCAAAATCTGTAATTGTTCCCATGGGCCCCTGGTTCCCTGCTGCACCCTCCATTTTGTCCTGGTTGTTTTCCCTGGCTCACACTGCGTACAGACTACACCCCTTCAGCAAAACTTTCCTGTGAGCCCTATTATTGCTGCTTCACTGGGATAGTTAGCTGCTTCCAAAACTCTCTGACCTGTCCTTTATTCTCTATGTGCTCCCAGACAGTGTGATGTACCCTCACCGAGCCTAGGCCATCACATGGTCATGAACTATACCAAAGGCATGCTGTCTGTCTGTGTACATGTTGCTGTATCTCTCCCTGTTCCAGGCCACCCCTGTAGTGGATCACCTGATATTGCATTGTATCCTTCCACATGTGGGCCAGTCCATGATATGATTTTAATAATGTTTGTCTTATACAGTGTGGTGGCACTGCTGAATCATCCAGACTCTGTCTTGTCCTATTACTGCCCCACCCTTTTCCCATTCCTGTTTCTCCTGTTGTGGGACTATTTCTGGGAATATCTTTAAACCTTCCTCTCTCACTTCTGTAGCTATGGCCACTACCATCTCCTCAAATGTCTGCACTGTTTCAGTCAGTATTTCATGTGTAAGATTGTTAAAGGATTTGACACTCTGGAGGCAGGAAGCATGCTTCCGCTGATGGGTGAGTCCCGAACTAGAGGACACAGTTTAAAAATAAGGGGTAGGCCACTTAGAACAGAGTTGAGGAGAAACTACTTCACCCAGAGAGTGGGTGGAATGCTCTGCCCCAGAAGGCTGTGGAGGCCAAGTCTCTGAATACTTTCAAGAAAGAATTGGATAGAGCTCTTAAGGCTAGTGGAATCAAGGGGATAAGGCAGGAACAGGATACTGATTGAGGATGAGTAGCCATGATCATATTGAATGGTGGTGCTGGCTCAAAGGGCAGAAGGGCCTACTCCTGCACCTATTGTCTATTCACCTGCCTTACCCACATACTCACTGCCCTGTTGATGTGGGGTTTCTACTTTCCTGTGAGCCCTATTATTGCTGCTTCACTGGGATAGTTAGCTGCTTCCAAAACTCTCTGACCTGTCCTTTATTCTCTATGTGCCCCCAGACAGTGTGATGTACCCTCACCGAGCCTAGCCCATCACATCGTCATGAACTATACCAAAGGCATGCTGTCTGTCTGTGTACATGTTGACTCCCTTACTCCTGGCTAATGTCCGTGCTTCTGTTAGGACTTGTGGTGGTTCTGCCATTTCTGGATAATTCTCTACAAAATTCTCACAGTAATTATACAGTCCTAAAGTTTGCCTTACCCCTTCACGGTGTGTGGGTGGATAGTTTTTAAATCATGGTCTTTCGTTCCAATGGGATTCTCCCCCACTCCCTTCCTGATTTGATCTCCCTGATGTGATATCCCAGGTATGTCTCTCCTTACCTTCCCAATTTCTGTGGGTTAATTTTAAGTCCAGCCTGCCTGATCTGACCCAATACTCTGTTTAATATCCGGATATGTTCTTTCTCACCAACTGAGGTAATGAGGGGCTGGCAAGATTAAATCAACGAACTCCATCAGCTGTACATCAGTGGTATATACTGGAATATTATGGGATCGCTGAGGTAACTGGATCCAGGTCTACTGCTTTCCTCAGCCAGTATTAACTTATTCTCCCTTTCCGCAGGTATGGATCAGAACGCATTCACAATATCCAGGGCTGAGACTGTATCCTGTTGCGATTTTAATCCATTAAATATAGCGGCGGGGTTAGCTACTGTAGGATACTCTTCAGTGGCGGATTTACTGAGGGAGGTATACTCAATAGTGAGGTGGGATAAGCCGTCCAGCTTCTGTGAGTTAGTCTGGGATACTGTCGGTCTGACTATTCCCTGATTCTCTCAATCTGTCACTGTCACAATTATTGCCTCCTCAGCCCCAGCTTTAATGGAATCCAGTTTGTGTGGGGAGTGAGAGGGCCCTCGATCTTTACATGACCTGCAAATAATAACCCACATTCCTGTTTGAGTTACCCGCACTGCTGTTTGGATCCTAGCTATAACTCCCCAGATTCCCTGACTGTTCCAGTCTCCCTGCAAGGTAACGACCCTGGAGATGTCGTCTCTCTTTTGCTTCCTGTCCCGGGCCTGGCCAGTTTGTTCCCATATTAGAGTTTGTGTCTCTATAGTTGCTCCTGTTATAAAATGGCAACTCCCAGAATGATCCCTTCCTCAGTTTCCCACTCCCATATCTGAACATATTTTGCCATATCCATGATCTGCGTCAGGAGAGGTTTATTTCATCCAGCTTCCTCGATTCCCTCTCCGACTGCTCTCATTTTAGTGGTATGGGGCAAATCCGTATCGGTAGCTGATATAGATGTTCCTGTATTAATATTATGTTCTGCTGGTTCCCAAACACAGCATCAATGAATATTCATGTGCCTACGTGAACACATGCACACACACAATGTGAACATCTATCTCCCTCTCTCTGCCTCCGTTCCTTGGTTATGTGCCCTTTCCTGCTTCACTTATAACATTGTGGGTCTGGTTCCCCTCCCTGTACTGCAGCTATTCCCCTGTGTTTGAGTTTGCCTCAGCTCTCATGGCCCAGTTCAGAATGTGGTTCGAATTATCTCCCACTGGGAGTCCCATGTTTATAATTACAGTTAAATAGGGTCCCGTGTCATCTTTTAAATACATCAAACCTATTTCATCATCACAGATTAGGGTTTGGTAATGGGATTTACACACCTCAGGCTTCCTCTCTGTATGATCTTCGATATTACCCTTGGGTCCCTGAGTCACCAAGGTTATTTTAGCCCATTCAGCCTGTCCCCTCCCCAGTGTATCCCTGTAATATCTGTAAATGCCTGGAGGCACTGATTGGCTGTGCACTGGGGGGAACCAGCTCACACACCCAATCTCTCATTGCAGGAACAGGTTCTGCTTTACACGTCAGGGCATCTTGGCCTGAAAGATCTTGGCCTGACACCATCTTTGGTGAGACTGTGTACCTCAACTAATTCATCCATATTTTCCCAATAAGGCCCATTATTACCATTTCTCTATCAGGCTGGGTGTTCATTCACCAACATCTGTCATTCAGCTGGGTAAACAGTTCATGTTTGGTTTCTGTCAGTTCCCTTTGTTGCTCCCTACTATCTGTTCAAGTTGAGCTTTGATGCCCAGTGGTGCCATGGAGACGGCCTTCTGGGTCTTACAGGGCAGTGGGTGATCCCTCTGTCCATATGTGGGCACTTTGTCATCTAACCCGTTCCAGTCAGTGTCACCATCCTCACTGCCTTCTGAGGAGAGCGGGGCACGAGGTACCTCCTCCACTGTAACTACCACCTGGCCATTTGGCTTTAAGGTCTCACGTCTGAGCGCCACCACCTTCACTTGTTCCTGTTTCCCATAATAATGTAACACGTTCCGTCATTCCTGGAATAAAACAGAACAAAATGTGAATTTGGTTTGACTTGAAACATTAATAATTTGACATTCACTTTACATATCTATAGGAGGTGAGAATTGTACTGTGATTATTTAAGTGAATTTAACGTGAACATACAGTGAAAATAACTGATAATCAACGACAATGAATGAACTGAATAATATGTGATTATTTGTACCAGTTCTTGCATTGAAAACTCAATTTTATTTAATGCTTGTCACCCATTATACCATGCATTGTTATTAGGGAATAAAGTAATGGAAAGGTATCAGAAAAAATAAATAGACTTTCATTTTAGCTTCACTGCAATAATGAACCAAAACAATATTTGGACATACGGTTAAACTACATAACAAAGTTTCCAGTGTCATTATTGACATGAAAACTATTTTAGTTTGCAAGTTGTTTTGCACTAAGAATAATTGGAAATGAATTGGGATTGTGAATTGACCATTTAAAATATATTTTGAAGAGAATAATCAGATATATTGTTTGGAGGAAATTAGGAAAGGAAATAAATATATATTCATTGGTATTTATAGTTTTTAAATGTTTGGAAGTTGACTGAGATTATTTGATTGAGAGAGGCTGCATGATTATAAAGACTAATTTACCTTTTTCATTGCATTGTTGGTTTCTCTAGAATCTGTTGTGGTCTGAGCTCTTGTTGTGTGCAATGGGCTATCACTAATAGCTTAATTAATGTTAAAAATCACACAACACCAGGTTATAGTCCAACAGGTTTAATTGGAAGCACAATTAAACCTGTTGGACGATAACCTGGTGTTGTATGATTTTTAACTTTGTACACCCCAGTCCAACACCGGCATCTCCAAATCAAGATTAATTAACCTTCCAGTCTCAGATCAGGTTTCCTTTGTAAGTCAGCCCGTAAGTGCACGACACACCTGCTTTTCTGAGAGGAAACAGATTCTTTTCAAAGGAAATAAGTGGCAGTTCTCACTGAGAATGGTTTCTACTACACACCATAAGCAGGGAAGTGTTTTTTTTCTAAGAATGTGTGCGGCACAGTGGCACAGTAGTTAGCACTGCTGCCTCATAGTGCCAGAGACCTGGGTTCAATTCCTGCCTCAGGCGATTGACTGTGTGGAGTTTGCACATTCTCCCCGTGTCTGCGTGGGTTTCCTCCGGGTGCTCTGGTTTCCTCCCTCAGTCCAAAGATGTGCAGGTCAGGTGAATTGGCCATGCTAAATTGCCAGTAGTGGTAGGTAAGGGGTAAATGTAGGGGTATGGGAGGGTTACACTTCAGCGGGTCGGTGTGGACTTGTTGGGCCGAAGGGCCTGTTTCCACACTGTAATACAAAAAAAAATTCCAATCTCTATCTATGAATCTGATAGTATCTATGTTTGTCAGTTTGTGGAGGATTCAGTCCCTTTGTTCTGAGCTGTTTCTATACAAGCAGTTGGTTCATTCTGTCTTTGCCAAGAATGTTGTTTA
Organism: Hemiscyllium ocellatum; assembly: GCF_020745735.1. Taxonomy (NCBI): domain Eukaryota; kingdom Metazoa; phylum Chordata; class Chondrichthyes; order Orectolobiformes; family Hemiscylliidae; genus Hemiscyllium; species Hemiscyllium ocellatum. Next base: position 56,572 of record NW_026867466.1, on the reverse strand, counting down.
CTTTCCCCTTTTACTGTGATTCTGCAGGTTAGAATATTCTGAGAGTCAATAATGTTCAATAACTGAACATTGAATGATTTTGACTCTAACAGAGCCTTGTTTTCAGCTAATTATTTACAGGTCGGTGTGGACTTGTTGGGCCGAAGGGCCTGTTTCCACACTGTAAGTCTAATCTAATCTTTTTATTTCCTGGTTGTGTTGAATGTTACAGAAACAGGCTCTAAGCAATGTTTCCATTCACTTGTGTTGGAATCACTGACAGCCACGTGGTCAGTCAGTTTCAGGCTGATGGATCAGTTTCTCTGTCCTATTAGATGGTGGTCACTTGGTCAGTTTCCGATGGCTCACCTCAGCATCAGTTCGTCAGCTGCTGAAACCCTCCATCCAGCATTTGTTCCCTCTCACTGTGACTACTCCAATACAGTCCCACCTTGTCTCCCACATTCTACCTCCATATACTCATGATCACCTCAGATTCTACTGTCTGTGTCCTTACAGCAAGTCGTGTAATACATCTACCTCCATTTTAACCTCATCTACATTAAGTTGAGAAATATAATTTCAAAATTTGGTTCACTGCTTTTAAACCTACCCAGGCCTTCACCCTGTCCTCCCTGTGTAGTTCCACACCTCCCTGAGCTATCTGCACTTATCCAATTCCAGCTGCATGTGAGTTTCTTGTTTTAATCTCCTCCCTGTTGGTGGCTTTAGTTTCAACTGCTTTGAACCTAAACTTGGTAATTCTCTTCCCCCATTCCCCATCAACTCTCCTCCATTGTATCAGCTCTCCTTAATTTCTTCCAGTTAGATCAAGGTTTTGGTTTCCACCCTTAAAACTCTCCCTTTGTAGCTCGGTAACAGTCTCGTGCTATCATTGCTGAACTGTTAATCCAGAGACCCGGCGAATATTCTGAGGACCCTGATTCAAATCCCATCACAGCAGATGTGGTATTTGAACTCAATAATCATCTAGAATTATGGGTCTGTTGATGACCATGAAACTATTATTGATTGTCAGGAAAAACCCATATGAGTCACTGATGCCTTTTAGGGAAAGAATCTGCCATCCTTACCTGGTCTGGCTTACATGTGACTCCTGACCCACAACAATATGGTTGACTCTTAACTGCTCTCTGGGTAATAAATGCTGCCCATAGCCAGTGGCACCTACATCCAGTGAATGAATTTTAAACAAAGCTCTCAGTCCTGGGATCATGTGAGAAAGAAGCAGAAGGTGACCATTTGGCCCCTCGACCCTGCTCCACCATTCAATAAGACCAAACCTGATCTGTTCGTGATTTGTATTCCATCTTGCCCCAATGCCCCTTAACACGAATCTATCAACCTGTGAGCCCACTTTCTGGGGAAGAGAGTTCCAAAGTTGCACAGCCTTCTGAGAGGAAACAAATTTCCTTATCTCTCTCCTGAAAGGGTGAATCCAATTTTAAAGCATTTCCCTCTAGTTCAGGAATGACCCACAAGAGGAAATATCCTTATCTACCTTATCAAACCATTCTACATGTGTAACCCACACAAGCATCAGTCTAATTTCCCATTCTGCCTATTTCTGTATCTTCTTCAGGTACTGAAGGAGTTCCTGATTCAATAGACTTGCCAACTGCTGGTTGGGAAGATGATTTGTCAGCCAGAGAGTCAAAGGTCAGGGAGGTCGGAGCCTTCAATATATCCTGCCGCTAGGTAAGATCATTCACAGTGCACAGAGCAGAGAGCAATGAGATGGCTCCAAACATCAGCTAACAGGACATGACATAGATATAGTGCTGGAGGGGAGCACAGTACAGACACACCTCAGGTTCAATCACTACCCCTACTTTAAGTTTTATTGTACTGAGACAACATCGGGAGTTCCCAGTTTTCAATCCAGACGTGCGCGCTGCCTTGGTGAGCACCAGGATAACAGAGGGGAATGCATGCCTGCAATGAGAGGGTGGTAATGCTGCCTGGGATCTTTCTGTTCCCTATTCCCCCTCCAATACTGTAACTATGGCTCATCTTGTGGACCAGTGTCTTCAGTCATTCTAACTCCGATAACAGTTCCTATCTCTGTCATCTCCTCCCCTCTCACTAATTTCTTGACATATTTGAAACCTCCAATCCAGATGACCATCCATATCGCTGTAACTTGCTTCAGTCTCTACAACATGCCTTGTCTCGATAGTCTCCTCATCCAACAACTGAAGACATAGGGTCTGTTTCTGTGTAGCATGACCTTTCAGCCGAGCTTTCCAAAATGGAATGAGTCGCATTTGCCTGTGTTTGGCCCATATCCCTTCAAATCTTCTCCTCTCCATGTACGTGCCCAAGTGTCTTTTCCATGTTGTAATTGTACTTGTTTTTACCATTTCCTCTGGCAGTCCATTCCGTCTATGCACCATCCTCTGTGGAAAATGTTGCCCCTCAGCTCCCTCTTTGAATACTTGCTCTGTCCCGTCACGTTATGCCTCTAGCTTTGGATTCACCTTACTTAGGCCCTACATTGTTTCATAAATCTTTGTAAAGTTACGCTGTGACCTCCTCTGCCCTGGAGAAATAATGATGACAATGTTACAAATTTCTCCAACTCAGGTACTCAATGCTCTGGCCAATAACGGCAAGTGTGCCAAATGCTGCTTTCCCCACCCTGTCCACTTGTGATGCCACTTCCAAGGAACAATGTAACTGCACCCTTTGGTCTCTCTCTGTTCTACAACACTGCCCAGAGCCCGACCATTAACTGTGTTAGTCCTCCCTGGTTTGTCTGAACTAAATTCAATACCTGAATTAAAATCCATCTTTCATTCCTTGACCCATTAGCCCAGTTGATTATCATCCCTTTCGATAACTATTTTCCCTGCCCACTCTTCCACTAATCTTGCTAGCCACAAACATTATAACAGGGACTGCTATATTTTCACTCAAAACGTTTATGTAAATGATTAACAGCAGTGGTCCCAGAACCAATCCTTACAACACACTGCTGGTCAGAGGCCTCCAGTCTAAACAACAACCTTCTCCCACCACCCTCTGTCTTCCCACTGTCATCCCATTGTGTATCCAGTTGGCTAGCTCTCCCTCATCCCTTGTGATCTGCCTTTACTAAACAATATATCATGCTATACCCTGACCAAGGGTTTGCTGAAGTCAGAAACAACGTCTGTTGCTCTGCCTTCATCTGTCTTCCTGGTCACATCTTGAACAAACTCAAGTCAAGTTTGTGGGACATGTTTTCCCACGCACAAAGCCATGCTGGCTGTCCGTGATCAGTCCTCATCTTTCCAAATGTATGTAAGTCCTACCTCTCAGAATCACATCCAACAACTGACCCACCCTGATGTCTGGCTCATCAGTCTGTAGTTCCCTGGCTTCATCTTGCAGCCTTTCTGAATTAATGAGACATCATTATAATCATAGTCAGAGAGTCATACTGCACTGTTCGGTTAATGCTAACCATACTCTAAAACAGATCTCGTCCCACCTACCTGTTCCTGGATCATATCCCTTCAAACCTTTCCTATTCCTGTCCTGATCCAAATGTCTTGAAACATTGTAATTGTCCACACATTCACCCCTTTCTTGGGAAGTTCATTCCACATACAACCCACCCTCTGTGTAACAATGCGCCCCTAATGTCTTTGTTTTTTAAATGTCTCTCCTCTAAACTTAAAAATGTAGTGCCTTGTCTTGAAACTTCTCTATCCTTGGGAACAGACAACTCCCATTAACTCGATCCATCCCCCTCATTATTTTATAAACTTCTATAAGGTCACCTGTCAACATTCAGGTTTCAACGAATAAATACCAGTCTATCCAGCCTTTTTTTATAATTGAAAACTTCCGTACCCAGCCACATCTCAGTAAGTCTCCTCTGACCTTTCCAGCTCAATAATATCCTTCCTATAACTGGGCGACCACAATTGGACACAGGATTCTAGAAGAGGTCTCATCAATGGCCTGTATAATCTCAATGTGACATCCCAACTCCTATATCCAAAGGACTGAGCAATGAAAGCAAATGTGGCAAGCACCTTTTTCTTAACCATCCTGTCTCTCCATGTTGCAAACTTCAAAGAATTATGAACCTGCACCCCGAGTTCTACAACACTACTGAAGGTCCTACCATTGATTGTATAAGTCCTGCCCGTGTTTGTTTACCAAAAGCATTCCCTCGCATTTATTCAGATTGAACTCCATTACAGTGTTTCAGCCATTCACACATTTCATCAGGATCCCTTTGTAATCTTCGAAAACCTTCTTCACTGTCCACAATGCCACCCTCCAGTCTACCTGTCTATCACACATAGCTCTCTATAGTACAAATATCTCTGCTAGGTGCCCTACAATTTCTTCACCAGTTTCCCACAATGTCCTGAGGTACATTTGATCAGGGTCTGTGGATTTATCTACCTTTGTGTTTTAAAACCTCCAGCACCTCCTCTTGTATAACGTGGACTCATTTCAAGTCATTGAGTCATAGAGATGTACAGCATGGAAACAGATCCTTCGGACCAATGACATATCTAGACACTTTTGCCAGAATTTTGCCAATATCCCTCTAAACCCTTCCTATTCATATACCCATCCACATGCCTTTTAAATGTATTTCTATCAGCCTTCACTATTTCCTCTGGCAGCTTATTCCATACACTCTGCCGGAACCAGTTGTCCTTTCGGTCCCTTTGAAAAGTTTGCCTCGCACTTTAAAACTATGCCCTGTCTGCTTGGAATCTCCCAGCCTGGAGAATAGACTTTTTCTATTGACCATATCGCTGACTATCATGATTTTAAACACCTTTATCAGGTAACTCCTCAGCCTGCCATGTTCAAGTGAAAACAGCCCCAGCCTATTCAGCTTTTCCCTGTATTGCAAACCCTCCAACCCTGGCAACATTCTTGATCATTTTTTCTGAACCCTTTCATGTTCCACACATCCTTCCAATGGCATTGAGACCAGAATTGCACACAGTATTCCAATAGTAGTCAGGCCAAACAGTGTTTTGTTTTCCGAGCGCCCCAGTCTTCATCCAAGGTAAGTTTCAAAGTGAAATATTTGTTTCAGATCTTGTAGTTTCACACATTGTTGGCTTCATTGATCATTAAGGATACCGGTTTTGTCCCTAGTTCTTCTTTTGCTCTTAATACACTTCTAGAATCTCTTTGGATTCTCCTTAACTTTCTCTGCCAAAGCTATCTCATGCCCCCTTTTTGCATTCCTGATTGCCATCCTAAGTGTACTTCTACAGCTCCGATGCTCCTGAAGGGATTCCCTTGAGTCAACCAGTTATTTGTCCCCCTGTTTTCTTGACCAGAGCCTCGAAATTCAGCCAGTGTTTCCTAATTCTGTCAGCATTGAGCTGCACAGTAACAAGAACACGCTGACGCTGAACGCTCCTTTTATCTCGGTTTTAAAATATTCCTACTTGCCAGACTTCTCTTTACCTCAAATAGCCTCCCCATATCTACTTTAAAAATTCATGTCTAATACTATCTTGCTCCATTGTATAACTTGAACTTGTGGACCAGGCCTGTCCTTTTCCATTGCTATTTTCAAACTAATACAATTGTGGTGATTTTCCAAAGTGCTCCCCTACTAACACCTCAGTTCCATTCCCTACCTTGTTTCCCAAGGGGAGGTCAGGTTTAGCCCCATTCTCCAGTTGGGTCATTTACATAATGACCGTCTACCTGTGCTGACCTGGCCTATTCTTGCTGCCCTTCTTGAGCAAAGGAACTACATTAGCTATCCTCCAATTATTCAGCACTTCACCTGTGGCCAGCAAAGTATTAAATATATTCACCAGGGCCCCAACAATCTCCTACTTTACCTCCCATAGCATCTTGGGATACATTTCATTCAGAGGGAAGGGTGATTTGGAGCCTTCAAAAATCCTACAGCGAGATAAGATCACTTGCAGTGAACAGAGCAGAGAGCATTTAAGGGATCGAACTTTGGTCGGGAAAACATAACATTGATACAGAGTTCTAAACGAGATTGGTGCTAGAAAAGCACAGCAGTTCAGGCAGAATCCGAGGAGCAGGAAAATCGATGTTTCGGGCAGAAGCCCATCATCAGGAATAGCGGCAGAATGCCTGCAGGGTGGAGAGACAAATGAGAGGAGAGTGGGGTGGGGAGAAAGTAGCACAGAGTACAATAGGTGAATGGAGGCGGGTTGGAGGCGATAGGTCAGGGAGGAGGGTGGGGGAAGGTAGCAAAGAATGTTGAAGTATGAACACAGGATATGATGGCCCCAAGCTCAAACCCCACTCTCTTGTTACTTTCATCTCCGCTGTACTGAGCCTTCCTTGTTAATATAGGAAGTTCAGTTATCAATCCAGGCCTGTGCTGTCTTAATGAGGATCAGGACAACAGAGGGGAAAGCAGGCCTCCCCCCGAGGAGATGGCATTGAAACGTGGGATCTTTCTGTTCTATATCTCCCCCTGGCACGCTGTCTCTTGTCATGGGATAGAGTCATTCAGCAAGGAAACACGCCTTTCAGTCCAACTCATTTGTGCCAGGGACTTGAATGCTTGTAATTCCCAGGAAAGTTCCTATTTCTGTAACCTCCATCCCGCCCACAATCCCGCTATTAATTTGAACCCTACTCCAATACTGATGACTCTTCCTATTTGTAAATTGCTCCAGTCTTGATAACATACCCAATCTCCATAATCTTATCCTGCACTCCGTACAATAATCCACATTTCTGTAGTTTTTTTTTACAATAACTACAGTCCACCCTGTTGCTGTAAAATCCTTTTCAGACCCGTTTCCAGCTGCAAAAAGACTCCACATCTCTGTTTGCTCCACAAAAGCTCTCTTTGTGTGGCCAATACTGTGTGAATAATCCTGTGGCCTGAGAATGGTCAATACTGTGTGTGAACAGTCCTGTGGCCTGAGGATGGTCAGCACTGCGTGAAAATAATCCTGTGACCCGATGATGGTCAATACTGTGTGTGAATAATCCTGTGGCTTGTGGATAATCAATAATGTGAGTGAATAATCATGTGGCCTGAGGATGGTCGATATTGTGTGTGAATATTCTATGGACTGAGGATGGTCAATACTGTGTGTGATTAATTCTGTGATCTGAGGATGATCAATACTGTGAGTGAATAATTCTGTGACCTGAGGTTGGTCAATACTGTGTGTGAATAATGCAGTGGCCAGTGGATGGTAAAAACTGTGTGTGAATAATCCTGTGGCCTGGGGATGGTCAATGCTGTGTGTGAATAATCCTGTGGCCTGTAAAAGGTCAAGACATTGTGTTTAATATTCCTGTGGCCTGAGGATGGTCAATACTTTGGTTGAATAATCGTGTAGCCTGAGGATGGTGAATACTGTGTGTGAATAATCCTGTGTCCTGTGATTCATCATTATTGTGTGTGCATAATCCTGTTATCTAAGGGTGATCGATACTGTGAGTGAACATTCCTGCGGCCTGACAATGGTCAAAACTGTGTGTTAATAATCCAGTGGCCTGAGGATGGTTAATACGGTGTGTGATTAAATCTGTCACCAGAGGATGGTCAAAATTGTGTGTGATTAATCCTGTTGTCTGAGGTTGGTCAATATGGTGTGTGAATAATCCTGTGGTCTGTGAATGGTCAATACGTTGTGTGAATAATCCTGTCGCCTGAGGATGGTGAATACTGTATGTGAATAATCCTGTGTCCTGTAAATCATCACTACTGTGTGTGATTTAATCCAGTGGCCTGAAGGTGATCAATACAGTATGTGAATAATCAATTGGAGAGGGGATGGTCAATACGGTGTGTGAACAACCCTGTGGCCTGAGGTTGGTCAATACTGTGTGTGAATAATCCTGTTAACTGTGAATGGTCAGTACTGTGTGTGAATAATCCTGTTAACTGTGAATGGTCAGTACTGTGTGTGAATAATCCTGTGGGCTGTGAATGCTCAATACTGTGTGTGAATAATCCTGTGGGCTGTGAATGCTCAATACTGTGTGTGAATAATCCTTTGGACTGTGCATGGTCAATGCTGTGCGTGAATAATCCTGTGGCCTGAGGATGATCAATACTTTGGGTGAACAATCCTGAAGCCTGAGGATGATCAACATTGTGTGTGATTAATCCTGTTGTCTGAAGTTGGTAAATGCTGTGTGAGAATAATCCGGAGACCTGAGGATAATCAATACTTTGTATGAATAATTCGGTGACCTAAAAATGGTCAGTTCTTGTTTCCATAATCCTGTGGCTAGAGGATGGTCAACATTGTGTGTGAACAATCCTGTGGCCTGAGGATATTCAATACTGTGTGTGAGTAATCTTGTGGCCTGTGTATTGTCAATATTGCGTGTGAATAATCCTGTGGCCTGAGGGTGGTCAATGCTGTGTGTGAATAATCATAGAACATAGAACATAGAAGGATACAGCGCAGTACAGGCCCTTCGGCCCTCGATGTTGCGCCGACCGAATCCTACCTAACCTATACTAGCCCAATAACTTCCAAATGCCTATCCAATGCCTGCTTAAATGACCATAAAGAAGGAGAGTTCACCACTGATACGGGCAGGGCATTCCATGAACTCACAACCCGCTGTGTGAAGAATCTACCCCTAACATCTGTCCTATACCTACCACCCCTTAATTTAAAGCTATGTCCCCTAGTAACACCTGACTCCATTAGCGGTAAAAGGTTCTTAGTATCTACCCTATCTAAACCCCTAATCATCTTATACACTTCTATCAGATCTCCCCTAAACCTTCTCTTCTCCAATGAGAACAGCCCCAAGTGCCTCAGCCTTTCCTCATAAGATTTACCTACCATTCCAGGCAACATCCTGGTAAACCTCCTCTGCACTCGTTCTAAAGCTTCCACATCCTTCCTATAGTATGGCGACCAAAACTGCACACAATACTCCAGATGAGGCCTCACCAGAGTCTTATACAACTGCAACATGACCTCAGGACTCCGGAACTCAATTCCTCTGCCAATAAAGCCCAGTACACCATATGCCTTCCTCACAGCACTATTTACCTGGGTGGCAACTTTCAGAGATCTGTGTACATGGACACCAAGATCCCTCTGCTCATCCACACTACCAAGTAGCCTACCATTAGCCCAGTAATCCATCATCTTGTTATTCCTACCAAAGTGAACGACTTCGCACTTAGCTACATTGAATTCCATTTGCCACATTTCCGCCCAGCTCTGCAACTTATCTATATCCGCTGTAACCTACCACTTCCTTCCTCACTATCCACAACTCCACCGACTTTGTGTCATCCGCAAACTTGCTTACCCAGCTTTCAAGTCCTTCCTCTAGATCATTTATAAAGATAACAAAAAGCAATGTCCCAAAACAGATCCTTGTGGTACACCGCTAGTAACTGCGCTCCAAGATGAACATAATCCATCAACTACTACCCTCTGTCTCCTTCCAGCCAGCCAATTCCTAATCCAAACCTCTAATGTATCCTCAATGCCATACCTCTGAAGTTTTAGCATTAGCCTACCATGGGGAACCTTATCGAACGCCTTACTAAAATCCATATACACAACATCTACTGCTTTACCCTCATCCACTTCCTTAGTCACCTTCTCAAAGAACTCAATAAGGTTTGTGAGGCACGACCTGCCCTTCACAAAACCATGCTGGCTATCCCTGATCACGTTATTCCTACCCAGATGTTCATAAATCTTATCCCTTACCATTCTCTCTAAGACTTTGCCCACCACTGAAGTCAGACTCACTGGCCTATAGTTACTAGGGCTATCCCTACTCCCTTTCTTGAACAATGGGACCACATTCGCTATCCTCCAGTCCTCTGGTACTATTCCCGTTGACAATGACGACATAAAAATCAAGGCCAATGGCTCTGCTATCTCCTCCCTAGCTTCCCATAGGATCCTGGGGTAAATGCCATCAGGCCCAGGAGACTTATCTATATTCATCCTTTCCAATATTCCCAAACCTCTTCCCTGCATATTTCCAGGGCATCCATTCTAATTATTTGTGATTCCATATTCACATCAGCAACAGTGTCCTGTTCCTGAGTGAATACTGATGAAAAGTACTGATTTAATGTCTCTCCAATCTCCTCCGCCTCCACACACAACTTCCCACTACTATCCTTGACTGGACCGATACCTACCCTAGTCATCCTTTTATTCTTGACATACCTATAGAAAGCCTTTGGGTTTTCCTAATCCTACCAGCTAAAGACTTTTCATGTCCCCTTCTCGCTTCTCTTAGCTCCCTCTTTAGCTCCTTCCTGGCTACCTTATAACTCTCAATCGCCCCTACTGAACCTTCACGCCTCATCTTTACATATGCCGCCTTCTTCCCTTTCACAAGGGACTCCAATTCCTTACTAATCATGTGGACTGAAAATGGTTGATAATGTGTGAGAATAATCCTGTGGCATGTGCATGGTGAATACTGCGTGTGAATAATCCTGTGCTCTGAGGATAGTCAATACGATGTGTGTGAATATTCCTGTGACCTGTAAAAGGGCAAGACAGTGTGTTTAATATTCCCGTGGTCTGAGGATGATCAATAGTGTGTGTCAATAATCCTGTGGTCTGAGGGTGGTCAAAACTGTGGTTGATTAATCCAGTTACCTGAGGTTAGTCAATACTCTGTGTGAATAATGTTAGGGACTGTGAATAGTCAATGCTATTTATGAATAATCCTGTATCCTGAGGATGTCAATGCTGTATGTGAATAATCCTTTGGACTGTGAATGGTCAACACTGTGTGTCAATAATCCTGTGGCCTGAGGTTGGTCAATACTGTGTGTGAATAATCCAGTGGTCAGAGGATGGTAAAAATTATGTGTTAATAATCCTGTGCACTGTGAATGCTCCATACTGTCTGTGATTAATCCTGTGGTCTGAGGGTCGTCAACACTGTGTGTGAATAATCCTGTGGTCTGAGGGTCGTCAATGGCTGTGTGTGAATAATCCTGTGGCCTGAGGATGATCAATACTGTGTATGAATACTTGTGTGGCCTGAGGATAGACAAAATTGTATGAGAATAACCCTTGGCCTGAGGATGGTCAATACTGTGTTTGAATAATCTTGTGGCCTAAGGATAGTAAATATTGTACATAAATACTCCTGCAAATGGTCATGACAGTATGTTCATTAATCCTGTGGCCGGAGGTTGGTCAATACTCTGTGTGAATATTCCCACGCATTGTGAATGCTGAATACAGTATGTGAATAATCGTGTGGACTGAGGGAAGTCAATATTTTGTGTAAATAATCCTGCAGCCTGAGGATTGTCAATACTGTGTGTGAATAATCCTTGGCCTAAGGATGGTCAATACTGTGTGTGAATAATCCAGTAGCCTGAGGATGTTTATAATACTGTGTAAATAATCCTTTTCCTGAGGATGGTCAATACTGTGTGTGAATAATCCTGTGCCTGTGAATCATCAATATTGTGTGGAAATAATCTTGTGCCCTGAGGATGGTCAATACTGTGTGCGAACACTCCTGTGGACAGTGAATGCTAAATACCATGTGTGCATAATCCTCTATGTGTGAATCCTCAATACTGTGTGAGAATACCATTGGCCTGAGGATGGTCATTACTGTGTGTGAATAATGCTGTGGCCTGAGGATAGTCAATACTGTGTGTGAATAATGCTGTGGCCTGAGGATGGTCAGAACTGTGTGTGAATAATCCTTTGGATTGTGAATGGTTAATACTGCGTGTGAATAATCCTGTGGCCTGAGGATGGTTATTACAGTGAGTGAATAATCTTGAGGCCTGAGTATGTAGATTACTGTGTGTGAATAATCCTTGGCCTGAGGGTGATCAATACTGTGTGTGAATAATCCAGTGGACTGAGGATAGTCAATACTGTGTGTGAATAATCCTGTGGGCCTGCAGATAGTAAATACTGTCTGTGAATAGTTCTGTGGCCTGAGGGTGGGCAATACTGTGTGGGAATAATCTTGTGGACTGAGAATGATCAATACTCAGTGTGAATAATCCTGTGACCTGTCAATGATCAAGGCAGAGTGTTCAAAACTCCTGTGGCCATGGGCTGGTCAATACTGTGTATGAATAATCCTGAGGCATGAGGATGGTCAATACTGTGTGTGAATAATCCTGTGATATGAGGACGGTCAATACTGTATGTGAATAATAGAGTGGACTGAAAATGGACAATACTATATGTGAATAATCCTGTGAACTGAGGATGGTCAATACTGTGTGGGAATAATCCTGTGGACTTAGAATGGTCAATACTGTGTGGGAGTAATCCTGTGGCCTGTGAATCGTCAATACTGTGTGTGAACAATCCTGTGGCATGAGGATGGTGAACACTGAGTGTGATTAATCCTGTTGCCTGAGGATGGTCAGTACTCTGTGTGAATTAACCTGTGGCAATGCCTGGTCAATGCTGTGTGTGAATGATTTTGTGGACTGAGAATTGTCAATATTGTGCGTGAATAATCCTGTGGCCTGTACCTGGTCAATACTGTATGTGAATAATGCTGTGGACTGTGAAAGGTGAATACTGTGTGTGAAAAATCCTGTGGTCTTAGGATGGTCAATACTGTGTGTGAGTAATCGTATGGATTGAGGATGGTCAATTCTACGTGTAAACAATCCTTTGGACTGTGAATAGTCAATACAGTGTGTGAATAACCCTTGGCCTTAGGATGGTCCATACTGTGTGTGAATAATCCTTTCGACTGTGAATGGTTAATACTATGTGTGAATGTTCTGTCGCCTGAGGATTGTTAATACAGTGTGTGAATAATCCTGTGGCCTGAGGATATAGAATACTGTGTGTGAATAATGCTGTGGACTGTGAATCGTCAATACTGTGTGTGAATATCGTTTTGTTTATGGATGGTCAGTACTGTGTGTGAATAATCCTGTGGGCTGAGGGTAGTCAACATTTTGTGTAAATAATCCTGTGGTCTCTGAATCGTCAATACTGTGTATGAATAACCCTTGGCCTCCGGACAGTCAATACTGCGTGTGAATAATCCTTTGGACTGTCAATGTTCAATACTGTGTGCAAATGTTCCATCACCTGAGGATGGTCAATACAGTGTGTGACTAGTCCTGTAGCCTGACGATATAGAATACAGCGTGTGAATAATCCTGTGGCCTGAGGATGGTCAATACTGTGTTTGATTATCTCTTTGTCTAAGGATGGTTAATACTGTGTGAATAATAATGTGGCCTGTGGATAGTCAATGCTGTGTGTTAATAATCTTGTGGCCTGTGGATTGTCAATACTGTTTAGTTATTAGAACTGTGGCCTGTGGATGGTCAATACTTTGTGTGAATAATCCTGTGGCCTGAGGGTAGTCAATACTGTGATTTAATCCTGAGGCGTGAGCATGTTCAAAGTGGTGTGTGAATAATTCTGTTGTGTCAGGATGGCCAATACTGTGAGTGAATAATCCTGTGGACTAAGGATGGTCAGTACGGTGTGTGAATATTCCAGTGACCTGAGGATGGTCAATACAGTGTGTGAACAATCTGTGCACTGTCAATCGTCAAAATTGTGTGTGAATAATCCTGTGGCCTGTAAATTGTCAATACTGTGTGTGAATAATTCTGTCGCCTGTGAATTGTCAATACTGTGTGTGAATAATTCTTTGGCCAGTGAATCGTCAATACTGTGTGTGAATAACCCTTTGGACTGTGAATGTTCAATACTGTGTGCGAATGTTCCGTCACCTGAGGATGGTCGATACAGTGTATGAATAATCCTGCGGCCTAAGGATGGTCAAAACTGTGTGTGAATAATCCTGTGGACGGAGGTAGTCAATGTTTTGTGTGAATCATCAATACTGTGTGTGAATAGCCCTTGGCCTCAGGATGGTCAATACTGTGTGCGAATAATCATTTGGACTGCGAATATTCTATCGTCTGAGGATTGTCAGTACTGTGTGTGAATAATCCTGTGGCCTGAGGATGTAGACTGTGAATTGTTAATATTATGTGTGAATATGTTTTTGTCTATGGATGGTCAATACTGTGTGGGAGTAATCCTGTGACCTGTAAATGGTCAAGACAATGTGTTCATAAATCCTGTGGCCACAGGTTGGTCAATACTGTGTGTGAATAAACCTGTGGCCTGAGGATAGTCAATACTGTTGAGAATAATCCTGTGGTTTTAGGATGATCAATACTATGTGTGAACAATCCTGGTGCCTGAGGTTGTTCAATTGTGTGTGTGAATAATTCTTTGGACTGTGAATGGTCAATACTGTGTGTGAATAATCCTTTGGACTGTGAATGGTCAATACTGTGTGTGAATGACCCTGTTGTCTGAGGTCAGTCAATACTATGTGTGAATAATTCTTTGGCCAGTGAATCGTCAATACTATGTGTGAAAAACCCTTGGTTTAAGGATGATCAATACTATGTGTAAATAATCCTTTGGACTGTGAATCGTCAATACTGTGTGTGAATGAGGATGGTCAATACTGTGTGTGAATGAGGATGGTCAATACTGTGTGTGAATTAATCCAGTGGCCTGAGGATTGAGAATACTGTGTGAATAATGCTTTTCCTGAGAATGGTCAATACTGTGTGTGAATAACCCTTGGCCTAAGGATGGTCAATGCTGTGTGTTAATAATCCTTTGGACTAAGAATCGTCAATACTGTGTGTGAATAATTTTGTGGTGGTTTTGGATGAGCAGCTGGTTGGTCCTCTCCCTCCAATGCCCCTTACTACCTCTGCAAACTCCTGCAGCTGCAGCAATCCGTACTGGCTTTGTAACACAGTTCAGGCCCTGGCCACTCTCTGTAACACTCTCACCACCTCCAGCACCTTCACCTCTCCCTGTTCCTGTCATGTCATTAAACCCTGACAATGATTCCCTTCCCAATACCTTACTCCTGCTGGCAGAGGAGAAAGTGTGAAATGGGTTGCAATCTCGCACTCCAGGTTTTTAAGCACTTTTTGCTGACCTTGTCAGCCTCATAATCTAATATGATTCATTTTGTCTTGAGTGAGGGATGTGTGGGGAAATGTTGCTGAGCTTTTGTCTGCTTCAATGTTGAGTGTTTTACACTGTTCCTTCAAATGTTTTCCACTGTTCATTTTCAGACAAATGTTTCAATCTGTTTAGGCTGTTTACCTTGGTCAGTTCTCCTCTAAAACCCATGTAATTGCCTGTTTTTGTTTCTTTTTGTAACTTGTCCTTTCTGTGATTCACTTTAAATCTTTATATTTCTTTAAACTGCACTTTATCACAAATTTCCCAGAGGATCTCTCCAGGTGACATTACTTATTCACGAAGTTTCATCACACAACAGTCTCTCTGAAATAGTTAAGTCCCTCGCCAGTTGCACAATGTGTTATTCAAGGAATTAGAGGGCGGCACGGTGGCACAGTGGTTAGCACTGCTGCCTCACAGCGCCTGAAGACCCGGGTTCAATTCCCGACTCAGGCGACTGACTGTGTGGAGTTTGCACGTTCTCCCCGTGTCTGCGTGGGTTTCCTCCGGGTGCTCCGGTTTCCTCCCACAGTCCAAAGATGTGCGGGTCAGGTGAATTGGCCATGCTAAATTGCCCGTAGTGTTAGGTAAGGGGTAATGTAGGGGTATGGGTGGGTTTCGCTTCGGCGGGTTGGTGTGGACTTGTTGGGCCGAAGGGCCTGTTTCCACACTGTAAGTCTAATCTAAAGAAATACTGAAAAAAAATTCTCCGTACTCCCCTTCCAGTATCACTTTTGTCAGTGTTATTGTCCCAGATTATGCGAATATAGAGGTTTCCCAAAGTTATCACAATATTTTTGTTAAAAAAAGTCCAATGAGTTCCTGTTTAATACAGTGATGAGCAATGAAATGCTGCTCGGTGGCTGAAACTGTTCTGCTGCTTGTGTCCTTGGCAAGTAGTAGCCAGAATTTACATTCAGACTGACTCTACTTCATGATCTGCGGCCCAATGCTTTCTCTGTAATGCCTCTGTTATCCATTATTGTTAGCGTTGTCCATTTTTCCTGAGTTTGCACAAGGTAGTGAGACATTGAATATTTCTGTCCAGCTTTTGTTTGCCCTGTAACCACGGCTCCCTGGTGTCTAAATCTCTTTTGTCTGTGTCACAAATACATCTACCTTACTGATGAGACTTCGTCAATTCCAAACAAAAGGCATACTTTACTCTTTCCCACACTTTTCTGTCACAAATCTATTCATGATGTACTGTTTTAGTTAAACTCTGTCCCATCCTGTTCCTTTCTGCTTGTCTTCAGCCACATCCCATGCTGTTCCGATGCGTCACCTTTTCTATTTGGATTTGGAAAGCTCCTTTCATCTGAACCCTGTCCCTGCTTCCTCTCTGTCAGTTTAAAGCCCTGTCCATAAACCTACCGACACGATTGGCCAGGACACTGCTCCTAGCACGGTACCAGTGGGACCATCTGAGAGGATTATTTTGTAAATCAGGTATGGGATGTGGGTGTCTCTGGCTGACCAGTTTTTCTTGCCCAGCCCTAGCTGTCCTTGAGCTGAGTAACTTGCTCGGCCATTTCAGAGGGTGAATGAGTGGCAAACACTTTGCTGTGGCTATGTCATGTAGATCACGTGAGGATTGGCAGGTGTCCTTCTCGAAAGGACAAGTGTTTGGGTTTATTTGTACATCAGCAATGGTCTCATACTTATTTGTAGATTTATTAATTACTATTTTTAAAATTATTGACTTCAAATTCCACCATTTCTGATGGTGGGATTCAAACCTGTCTCCCTCGAACATCAGCTGAAAGTTTGGGATACATGCTCGAGCAATAATACCACTAGGCCATCACTTCACTTGCTCACAGATTGCTCATCCCTGAGCACTGATACCAGTGCATCATGAAGCTAAACCCGTTCTTCCGACAAAAATTGAGTAATCCTGATAACTTCCTGCACTCTGGAGATATCACTCAGTCTGTGTCCATGTGGTATCCCTCACTGAGGTCTAATTGCTGCCTCTATCAGTGTCTCTCACTCTTGCAGTTACTCCAGATCCTGAGCCACTTCAGCAAAAGCAATCAAGTTAGTGAGACCTGACTTTGCACAAAGCCATGCTGACTATCTTTCATCAATCCTTGCCTTTCCAAATACATGTGACTCCTGTCTGGCAGAATCACTTCTACAACTTACCCACCACTGACATCTGGCTAATTGGTCTTTAGTTCCCTGGCTTTCCATCACCGTCTTTCTCAAATAATGGAACAAAACTATGTTCTTGTCATAGTTGTACAGCATGGAACAGACCCTTCAGTTGGTACTAAACATAATCTCAAATTAAACCCATCCCAGCTGCCTGTTACTGGCCCATATCCCTCCATACCATTCCTATTCATGTACTTACCAAAAAGTCTTTTAAACATTGTAATTGTATACACATCCACCCCTTCCTCAGGAAGTTCATTCCACACTCAAACCACCATCTGTGTAACAATTTGACCCTCATGTCATTTTTTTTTAACATATCCCTCAAT
This sequence comes from Hemiscyllium ocellatum, assembly GCF_020745735.1. NCBI lineage: Eukaryota > Metazoa > Chordata > Chondrichthyes > Orectolobiformes > Hemiscylliidae > Hemiscyllium > Hemiscyllium ocellatum. The sequence continues at coordinate 39,132 of NW_026867466.1, read as the reverse complement.
CTATCCTTAAAAGTGTGGCCCCTACTCTTGAGACTCGCCCATACTGGGGAAAAGGCAGCTACCGTCAGCTCTATCCATATCTCACATTATTTTATAAATGTTTACACGGTCATCTAAAATCCCCAGTCTCCAGTGAAAAAAGAATCAGCCTATCCAGCTATTTTACAAAACTCAAGCCTTCCATATCCAGCAACGTCCTGGTAAATCTCTTCTGAACCCCTGTAGCTTAATAATATCCTTCCTATAACTGGGCGACCAGAACTGGGCAAAGTATTGCAGACGAGGTCTCACTAATATCCATACAATCTCAACATGATGTCCTAAATCGTACACTCAATGGACTGAGCAATAGTCAGGCATGCCAAGCACTGTCTTGTCCATCCTGTGGTGCAAGCTTCAAGAATTATGTACCTAAACCTTGAGGTCCCTCTACTCTAAAACACTAACCGAGGTCCGAACATTAATTGTATAAGCTCTATCCTTGTTTGTTTTACTAAATGCATTACCTCACATTTATTCAGATTGAATTCCATCTGCCCATTCACCCATATCATCAAGATCCCTTTGTAATCTTAGCAAACCCCCTTCACTGTCCACTATTCCACCATCCAGCCTTCCAGCCCATCACACATGGCTGTCAATGGTACAAATACCTTTGCTAGAGGCTCCACAATTTCTTCCCTAGTATCCCACAATGTCCTGTGATACACCTAATCAGGTCCTGGGGCTTTCCATACTTTTGTGTTTTAAAACCTCCAGCTCCACCATTTCTATGACATGCACTCTTTCCACGTTATAGAGATGTCCTGCATGGAAACAGACCCTTCGGTCCAACTCGTCCATGATGACCAGAAGATCTAAATAAATCCATCCCATTTACCAGCATTTGGCCCATGTATCTCTAAACCCTTAGTATTCATATACCCATCCAGATACCTTTTAAATATTGTCATAATATCAGTATCTGTTACTTTCTCTCACTGCTCCTTCCATACATGCTTCACTGTGTGTGTGAAAAAGCTATCCCTTAGGTCTCTCTCAAACCTATGCCCTCTAGTTTTGGACTCCCCAACGCCTGGGAAAAGACCTTGAATGTTTACCCTATCCATGCCCCTCATGTTTATACACACCTCTGTAGGGTCACCCCTCGGTGTCCGATGCTTCAGGGAAAATAACCCCATCTTATTCAGCAACAACCCTGGCAACATCTTCTTAATCTTTTCTGTGGCCTTTCAAGTTTCACAACATCCTTTCCAAAGCAGGGAGACTAGAAATGCATCGAGTATTCCAATTGTGGTGCAACGTAGTAATCTTCAGCTACTTGAGTTCCCCAGTCTTTGTCCACAGTAAGTTCTGGAGTGATAAATTTGTTTAGGGTCTTAGCCATGTCCTGCAGTTCCGCACATCGACGGCTTCATTGATCTTTCAGGGCCCCTATTTTGTCCCGAGTTACTCGTTTGCTCTTATTGGATGTCTACAATCAGGTTTGGATTGTCCTCATCCTTCTTTGCCGTTTCTATTTCATGTCCTCTTTTTGCATTCCTGATTTCCATCCTACAGCCCCTGTGCTCCTCATGGCATGTGTCCCCTTTTCCTTGACCACACCCTCCCTGGACAGCCAGTGTTTCCGAATGCTGTCAGCATTGAGCTGCATGCAAACAGGAACGTACTGGTGCTGAACACTCAATTTATCTCACTTTTAAAATATTCTCACTTGCCAGACTTCCCTTTCCCTGCAAGTAGCCTCCCCAATCACCTTTTGAAAGTTCCTGGCTAATATGATCAAGATTGGTCTGGCCCCATTTTATAACTTGAACTTGTGGACCAGGCCTGTCCTTTTCTAAAGCTATTTTCAAACTAATAGAACTGTGGTCACTTTGGTAAAATGCTTTCCCACTAACACCTCAGTCCCTTTCCCTACCTTGTTTCCCAAGGTCACATTTTGCCCATTTCTCTTTTTTCAGGCCATTTACATTTTGATTGGGAGTTTTCTGGAACACAATTACCAAATTCCTCCCTTGCAAACGCTAAACACTGGCAGTCCCAGTCTAAGATGGAAAGTTTAAAAACCCTTACTGTAACAGCCCTGTTATTATGAATGATGTTTGAGATCTCGCGACATATATTTTCCTCAGTCTACCAATGATTATTCGGGGTCAGTAGGACAATCGTGTCCGTGTGATGACCCATTCTTATTTCACAGTTCCACTAACATAGCTTCACTGGGTGATCCCACAGGAATATCCTGTCTATGTACTGCTGTGATGATTCATGCGATCACAACACACCACCACGCATCCTCTCTTGCCACCCCTTCAATGCTTCCTGTAACATCTTTACCCTGAAACAATGAGTTGCCAGTCCTGCCCCTCCCTCAGCTGTGTTTTTGTAATAACAATCATCTCCCCCTCCCATGTTCCAATCCATGTCCTGAGTTCATCGGTCAGACTTCTTTCATTGAAATAAATGATGCAGTTTAATCATCAGTTTTCCCCCATTCCTTGCTATGTTCTTGCCTGCCTTGTCTGTTGAAATTGCTCTCTTTAACTTGTGTGCCAGCTTCAATCTTCTTTCTGACCCAACGACTGTTTGCAGTCTCAACACCCTGTCAGATTAGATTATATCCTCTTAAGCAGCTCTAACAATTCACGCCACCAGGATTTGAGTCCCCCTCCCGCTCCCAGTTCAGGTGCCTTTCCCGCCCTGTCAACCTGTGGTGACACCTTCAGGGATCTAGCGACTTTGTCCTCCAAGGTCCCTGTGTTCCTCAATACTCTGCAAGGACCAACCATTCATTATGTCTGTCCTTCGTTTATCATACCTCCCACAGGGTATGACCTTACATTAATCACAATTAAACTCTGCTCAGATTATCATCTGATTGATATCAGACTGTAGCGAGAGACCATCCTCCTCACTGTGAACAACATCCTCACCTTTCATATCATCTGTAAACCGACTAATGATATCTTCTGCTTTCACATCAAAATTATTATTCGACAGAGTAACCAGCAATGGTTTCTGCACAGGTCCCTGTGGTACACCCACTGGTGAAATAATTTCAAACACAAAGAAGTTTATCCATCAATTTTGTGTCCAATTTGCCAAATTGCCTTGAATCCCATGGACTCTTTCTTTTTGGACCATCCTTCCATGTGGGACCTTGTCAAAAGCCTTATTCAAGTCCATGTAACCCACACTATCTGCACTGCCCACATCAATATTTTGAGAGACCATTTCAAAAACGTAACTGAATTCCCGAGGCGGTATCTTCCTCTACGAAATCCGTGACAACGCAGCCAAGTTGATCCTTTTCACGTGTTGATTCATCCTCAGAATATTTTCCAATAATTTCCCTCCCCCCGCTGTCAGACTATCTGCTTTGTAATTACCTGGCCTATCCCTGCTGCCCTTCTTGAATAAAGGAACCATATTAGCTATCCTCCAATCATTCGACACTTCACCACGTGGCCAATGAAATATTAAATATATCCACCATGGTTCTCTCTTACCTCCCATAACAGCCTGTGATACATTTAATTTTATCTAAGTTTATGCTTGTGAAAACATTTAATGCCTCCTCCTTATTGGCTGTCACATGTTGGAGAACCTCGCCATCCCAACTGAAATTCCCGTCTACAATGTCTTTCTCCTGTGTGAATATAGATAGGAAGTATTCATTGAAGACTTCACCTCCTTCCTCTGGCTCCATGCACAGATTGTCCCTTTGGTTTCTAACAAGCCTCGCTGTTTACCTGGGAATCTTCTCCCTCTGCCTATACAGAAAAAATACCTTGTGGCCTTTCATTTCTCGTATCTGCCAAGGATATTTTATGCCCATTCTTTGCCCCTCACGTTTAAGGACACCTTGCACTCTTTACACTTTTGAAGCACTTTGCCTGTTTTCATCGCACTGTACTTTCTTTCTCCAGTTCACGATATCACTTGATCAGTATTCATGGGAGTTACTGCCTTTGTAATTCACTATTCAGGGAACACACTGGTCCAGAATTCTCACTTTAACATACTTTCTCTCTCAAATATGAACTCAACTCAACTATCCTGTCTCGTGATAGTGATAATGCCCAGTAATATTCTCAAGATTAGCGGGCTTCCCTAAATTTGGCCTCTTCACTTCTGCACTATCCTTATCTTTTTCCAAAATTACTTTGAAACTTAGTGTTATGTCCACTATCCCCAAACTCTACAAAAATCCTTATGTCTGTCATCTTGTCCAGCACCTACAGCCCACTTTGTAACATCCAGCCCTTACTGACCTGCCCTCCAGAGATCTTTAGCGCATAATATCACTGTAACCTTCTGCAGTCCTCACAGCACTCCTCCATCCTGTCATACAGCACCTTATTACCTCTAACCATTCAGAAAGTACAGAGGCATGGGATAAAGGGAAACCTATCTGTCTGTATACAAAATTCCTGGCTCATAGAAGACAGAGGGTGATAATAGATGGAAAGCATTCAGCCTGGAGCTCGGTGACCAGTGGTGTTCTGCAGGGATCGGTTCCGGGAATTCTGCTGTTTGTGATTTTTATAAACGTCTTGGATGTGCGAGTGGAAGAGTGGATTAGTAAGTTTGCCGGTGACACAAATATTGGTAGAGTCGTGGATAGTGTGGAGGGCTGTTGTAGGTTGCAATGGGGCTTTGACATGATGGGGAGCTGGGCTGAGAAGTGGCAGATAGAGTTCAACCTGGAAAAGTGTGAAGTGATTCATTTTGGAAGGTCGAACTTGAATTCAGAATACTGGGTTAAAAGCAGGATTCTTGGCAGTGTGGAGTAACAGTGGGATATTTGGTTCCACGTCCATAGATCCCTCAAAGTTGCCACAAAACCTGAAAGGGTTATTAAGAAGGAAAACGTAGTTTTGGCTTTCATTAGCTGGGGGATTGAGTTTCAGAGCTGTGAGGCTATGCTGCAGATGTGTAGAGCTCTGCTTAGACCACACTTAGATATTGCATTCAGTTCTGGCCCTCTCATTACAGGAAGGCAGTGGAAGCTTTAGAGATGGTAAAAAGGCGATTTACCAGGATGTTACCTGTACTGGACAGCATGTCTTATGAAGAAAGATTGAGGGAGCTAAGGCTTTCCTTATTGAAGTGAAGACTGGTGAGGGACGACTTGGCAGAGGTGAACAAGATAATGAGAGGCATAGATAGAGTGAATAGTCGGAGACTATTTTCCCATGGCAGAAATGGCTATCCCAAGAGAGTATAATATCAAGGTGATTGAAGGATGGTTAAGGGGAGATTTCAGAGTTGGGTTCTCCACACAGAGTGGTGGGTGCATCGAATATACTGCAGCGTTGGTATTAGAGTTAGATACATTAGGGACATTTAATAGACTCTTGGAAAGGCACATGGATGATAGTAAAATGAAATGTATGTAGGCCAGTTTGATCTTAGAGGAGGATAAAAGGTCGGCATAACATTGAGGGCCAAAGGGCCTTGTGCTGTACTGTTTTATGTTCTACTTTCCGTATGGAAAACTGGGTAATATGTTCCGATCAAGGTAAAAGCATACGGCATCCAGGAGGAGCTAGTCAACTGGATATACAATTTACTTCACGGTAGGAGACAGGGGGTTGTTGGAGACATTTTGTTTTTCTGACTGGAGGTATAGTCAGTCCATTGTTGTTTGTCATTTGGATAATTGATTTGGCTGAGAATATTAGTTTCCTCGTAATACGTTTGTGGGTGGCACTAAAATTGGTGATATACTGGACAACGAAGAAGGTTGACTATGTAAAAACAAGATGAACAGTGCTGCTGGGATAGTGGGCTGAAGAAGAGCAGATGTAGTTTACTTAGTTAAATGTGAAGTGTTCCATTTTGGTGAAACAAACCAGGGTGGGACCTGTACAGTTAATGTTCGGGCCCTGGGTAGTATTGTCAATCAGTGACCCAGGGATGTAGATACACACTTCTTTGAAAGTGGTGTCACAGGTAGATAGGCTGGTGAAGCAGGCATTTGGGATGGTTACCTTCATTGGGCAGAGCATTGAGAGTAGGAGTTGGGATGTTATATTGTGGTGGACATTGGTGAGGTCACCGTAAAAGCATTCTTGATCAGTAGGAAAAATACATCTGGTTCACTTACATCCTTTAGGGAAGGACATCTGACATTCTAACCTGGCCTGGCCGACATGTGACTCCAGACCCACAGCAATATGGCTGACTCGGAGCTGCTCTCTGCTTAATTAGCAGTGGGCAATGTATGCTGGTTCAGGTAATGACACCCACAGCCCATGAATGAATAAACAAAAATACAGATGCCCCTCCCTACCTCTGCAAACCTCTCCAGCTGCAGCAATTCGTATTGATTTTCTAACACCATTCAGGCCCTGATCATTCTCTGTAACACTCTCACCACCTCCAGCACCTTCACCTCTCCCTGTTCCTATTGTGACATTAAACCCTGACAATGATTCCCTTCCCACTGCCCCTGTCTTGCGAGCAGACAGTCCACAATCCCTCTAACACTGCACAAACACTCTCTCGCTTGAGAATTGTTAGTACTTTTTGGTGATATTTTAAGCCTGATAATTTAATATGGTCCATTTTGTCCTGAGTAAGGGACAGCAGGGAATTTCTTGCTGACATTTTGACTGTTTCAATGGAATGTCCTTTTGTTGAATGTTTTACGCCATTCTTCAAGTGTTTTCAACTGTTCGCTTACAGACACACATTTCAGTCTGTTCATCCTGTTAACACTTGGTCTTTTCTCCACTCAAACCCATGTAAATGGGCTATTTTGTTTTCAGTTGTCTTGTCCATTCTGTGATTCACGTTAAAGCTTTATAATTATTTAAATGTTACTTATTCCCAATTTCCCGGAGGATCTCTCAGTGTGACATTACTCATTCACTCAGCTTCATCAGACAGCAGTTGCTCTGGGATAGTTACGTCCCTCGCCAGTTGCACAATGTGTTATTCAAAGAAACACTGAGGAAAAAAAGTTCTTTGAACTCCTCTTGTCAGTGTGATTGTCCCAGATTATACGAATATTGAAGTTTCCCAAAATTATCACAATGCCTTTGTTAAAAATTTCAATGAATTCCTGTTTAATGCAGTGATGAGCAATGAAATGCTTTTTGGTGGCTAAAACTGTTCTGCTGAGTGTGTCCTTGGCAAGTAGTAGCCAGAATTTGCATTCGGACTGACTCTACTTCATGATCTGAGACCAACTGCTTTCTCTGTAATGCCTTTGTTAACCGTTTCTGTCAGCGTCCTTTCCCATTCTGCCTTAGATCCTGCAAGATTGTGAACAATTGAATATTTATGTTCCATCTTTTGTTCGTCCTGTAACCATGTCTCTCTAGTGTCTAACTCCCATTTATCTCTGTGTCACAAATCCATCTACATTATTGAAGATACTTTGTCCATTCCAAAAAAAAACATAATTTACTCTTTCCCATAATCTCCTGTCACAAACCTATTCACTGATGTACAGTTTTAGTTAAACTTTTTCCATCCTGCTCCTTTCTGCTTGTCTTCAGTCACGTCCCCATGCTGTTCCGATGCGTCACTTTTTCTCTTTGAATTTGGAAAGCTCCTTTCACTTGAACCCTGTCCCTGCATCCTCTCTGAGTAAAAAATGAGGTCTGCAGATGCTGGAGATCACAGCTGCAAATGTGTTGCTGGTCAAAGCACAGCAGGCCAGGCAGCATCTCAGGAATAGAGAATTCGACGTTTCGAGCATAAGCCCTTCATCAGGAATAAGAGAGAGAGAGCCAAGCAGGCTAAGATCCTCAGTTTAGAGCTCTGTCCCTAAACCTACTGACGTGATTACCAGCACTCTGTTCTCATCATGGTTCCATTGGGTCTCAGTGCAACGGGATTGTTTTTATTTACTTGTGGGACATAGGTGTCTCTGGCTGACCAGCCTTTCTTGCCTCCCTCCCTCACCCCCTCACCCCCCACCCTGAGCCCTAGCTGCCTTTGAGCTGAGTAACTTGCTTGGACATTTCAGAGGGTCATTGAGAGGCAAACACTTTGCTGTGGGTATATTGTGCAGACCACATGAGGATGGGCAGATGTCCTTCTCGAAAGGACCAGTGTCTTTTTGATGAACAAAGATTATTTTGGACATCAGCAATGGTTTCATATTTATTCAATAACTGTTAATTGGAAGTTTTTTTAAATTATTGATTTAAACTTCCCCCCATTTCTGATGGTGGGATTCAAACCTGTCTCCCCTGAACATTAGCTCTAGCAATAATACCACTCGGCCATCACTTCACCTGCTCACAGGTTGCTCATTGCTGACCAGTTATATTAGAGCATAATGAAGCAAAACCCATTCTTCCGACACAATTGTTCGGAATTGACATCTTCCAGCAGTCTGGTGATATCAATCAGTCTCTCTCCATGTGTTATCCCTCACTGTATGGGTCTAATTGCTGCTTCTATCAGTGTCTCTCACTCTTGCAGTTACTCCAGATCCTGAGCCAGCAGAATTCTCCACTCCAGAGAGATGCAACAGAACAGGCTAAGGGTGGAGCCTAGGATTTTCCAGATCTCTGTGTGACTTAGTGCCATTCTCCATGTGTAACTCTCATTGCATCAGTCTAATTTCCCATTCTGTTTATTTCTCTGTCTCCTGTAGGTATTTAGGAAGTTCCTGACTCAATAGACTTTCCAATTACTGGGTGTCTCGTCAATCACCACATTGAGGATGGTTGGTCAGCCAGAGAGACAAAGGGCAGGGAGATCTAGAGCATTCAATAAATCCTGCAGTGAGGTAAGATCACTCACAGTGCACAGAGCAGAGAGCAGTGAGAGAGCTCCAAACATCGTCTTACAAGTCATGATATAGATACAGTGCTGGAGGGGTAGTACATTACGACACACCCCAGGCTCAATCCCTACTATAAGTTCTGTTGTACTAAGCCTCACTACTCTGCAACACTGTATCTGTGGCATGTCTTGTGGACCAGTGTCTTCAATAATTTGTAACTCCTATAACAGTTCTTATCTCTGTAACCTCTTCCCTTCCCGATAATCCCTCCACATATTTGAAATGTACTGCATTCCAGACTACCATCCCTTTCGCTGTAACTTGCTTCAGTGTCTATCACATGCCTTATCTCAGTCGTCTCCTCCTCCAATAACTGGAGACAGAGCCATGCACCGTGGAAACGGTTCCTTCGATCCAACTAGTCCATGCTGACCAGAGTGCATGAACGAGTCGTGTTTTCCTGCATTTGACCCATATCCCTTCAAACCTTCTCTCAATGTACCTGCCCAAATGTCTTTTACATGCTGTTATTGTACTTATTTCTACAACTTCCCCTGGAAACCCATTCCATGCCTGCACCATCCTCTGTGTGAAAAATGTTCTCCTGCAATCCCATCTAAGTCTTTCCTCTCCCATCTCATATTTATGACCTCTAGAACACCAGAACATGACAGTACAGTGCTGGCCTTTCAACTCTTGATGTTTTGCCAACCTGTGGAACCAATCTGAAGCCCAAGTAGCTAACACTAGTCCATTCTCGTCCATATGCCGATCTAATGACTGTTTAAATGCCCTTAAAGTTGGTGAATCCACTATTGTTGCAGGCCATGCGTTGCATACAACCGACTATACTGAGGAAAGAACCTACCTCTGGCATCTGTCCCATCTCTATTTATTAATATTAGTATCACTAATTTAAAGCTGTCTGCTCTCGTTCTTGGCATCGCCATCCGAGGGAAAAGGATCTCACTGTCCAAACCATCTAACTCTCTGACTATCTTATATGTCTCAATCAATTGGCCTCAAACGTCTTCTCGTGAACAGAAACAGATTCAAGTCCCTCAGCCTTCCTCATAACACCTTCACTCCAGATTCAGTAAAATCTTAGTAAGTCTCCTCTGAACCCTTTCCAAATCTTTCACATCCTTCCTGTAATGCGGTGATCTGAACCATAGGCAACACTCCAAATGCGGTTGCACCAGAGTTTTGTACAACTGCAGCCTTATCTCATGATTCCGAAACTCAATCCCTGTCCCAATAAAAGCTCACACGCTGAATACCTTCTTAACAACTCTATCAACCTGGGTGGCAACCTTCAACGATCCATGTGTATGGACACAGTGATCTCTCTGTTCATCTGCACTACCAAGATCAGCTTTACCCAATATCCACCTGTTTGGTCACCTTCTCAAATACGTCAATAACCTACCCTTCACAAAACCATGCTGACTATCCCTCATCAACATATTCATCTCCAGATGATTATAAATGCTAGCCTCTTTTACCAGCCTTTCCAACACTTTACCCAGAATCGAAGTAAGGCTCACAGGTCTATAATTACCCAGGGTTGTCTCTACTTCCCTTCTTGGACAAGGAGACATCATTTGCTGACCTCCAGTCTTCTGGCACTATTCCTGTAGACAATGATGTCATAAAGATCAAAGCCATAGTTTCAGCAATCTCCTTCCTGGCTTACCAGCGAATCCAAGGATCAATCCTATCCAGCGCAGGGGACTTACCTATTTTCGCACTTTCCAGAATTGCTAACACCTTTTCCTTCTGCAGTTCAATCCCATCTAGTTATGGACTTCACTACTCTGGGGTAAAGACATTGGCTAATCAACTTATCTGTACCCCTCATGGTTTTCTAAACCTTTATAAGGTCACCCCTTATCCACCTACACTCAATGGAATTGCGAAAGACAATGACACAAATATCCCTGTTCGGGTCCCTGCCAAACTTTGTCACGATGTTCTGGGATGTACTTTTTCAGGATCAAGGGCTTTCCCTACCTTTGTGTTTTAAGACCTCCAGCACAACCTCTTCTGTAATGGGGACTCTTTACAAGCCATCACTGTTTCTTTCCCTTTGTTTCCTAGTCTTTTCTACAGTACGTTCTGACATGAAATATTCATTTAGCGTCTCGCCCATCTTCTGTGGTTCTACTCTTGGATGGCCTCACTGATCTTTAAGGAGCTCTAGTGTCTCTCCGGTTGTTTTTTGTACTTGTGTGCTGTAGACATTTATTTGCATTCTCCTTACCTTTTCTACCAAAGCCATCTCATCCCCTCATGTTGCATTCCAGCTTATCCAGCCTCTCCGTATTAATAACAGCTTTATCAATTTTTGCTCCAATTACAGTTTCAGGAATTACTTCCTAAATCAGGATGATCAGAATTCTACGCAGCGTTCCAAAGCTGTGCTGACAATCCCTCATTAATCCTTGCCATTGCAAATGTAACTCCTGTCCCGCAGAATCGCTTCCAACAATGTATGCATCACTGACATCAAACTAATTGGTGTTGATGTCCCTGGCTTTCCCTCGCAGCCTTTCCTAAACACTGGCATAACATTAGCCACCCTCCAGGCTTCTAGCTCATCACCTGTGGCTGTCAGTGACAGAAAAATCTCTTTAAGGGACCCTAAAACTACTACTTGAGCTTCCCACAATATCCCGAGATATACTTGATTAGCTCCCGAGGATTTGTCCATCTTATATGCATTTTAGAACCTTCAGTACCTCCTGTTCTGTTATGTGGAGTCTTTTGAAGACATCACTGTTTATTTCCCTGACCTCCCCAGTCTTCCTCCACAGTAAGTTCAAACATGAAATCTTTGTTCAGGATCTCGCCCATCACCTCTGGTTCTACTCATTCATCTTCATGGAGTCATATTCTGCCCCAGTTAATCTTCTGCTGTTAATATACTTGAAGAATTTGGATTTTCCTTAGCCTGATCTGCTAATGTTTTTTTTTGTGGTCCCCTTTGGGCCCTCCTGATTTCCCTCTCAAGTGAATTACTCCACCCACAATGTTCTTCAATGGATTCCATTAATCCAGGTGGCTATATGTAACACATGCCCCCTTTGTGTTGACCAGAGCCTCAATACCCCCAGTCATCCAGTGTTTCTTACTTGTGTCATCATTGTCATTCACACTAACAGGAATATGCTGGCTCTGAACTCTCATTTTATCGCTCTTTTGAAAGCTTTCCATCTGCCTGACGACTGTTTACTTGCAAACAACCTCCACAATCAATTGTTAAAACTCTTCACTCATAGCTTCTGGATTCAGGGAAGGCCAGTTTTGATCATTAACTTGTGAACCAGCCATGTTCTTTTCCATCGCTATTTTCAAACTAATACGATTGTGGTGACTTTGCCAAAGTGTTGCCCCACGAACACCTCAGTCCCTTTCCCTACCTTGTTTCCCAAGCGAAGGTCAGGTTATACCCCTTCCTGGAGTCCGATCATTTACATTCTGACTGGAGCAGTTTTCTAGAACGCACCTAACAAATCCCTCCCATGCAAGCTCTGAACACTCTCTGGCAGTCCCAGTCTAAGTTTGAAAAGTTAAAATCCCTGACCATTACACCCCTATCCATCTTACAGTTATCTGAGATCTCCTGACATATTTGCTGCTCAATTTCCACTGACTATTGAGGGCCTGTAGTGCAGTCATATCAAAGTGATGACCAATTCTCATTTCTCATTTCCACCATTACAGCATCACTGGGCGATCCCCAGGAATATCCTCTCTAAATGCTGCAGTGATGTTTCATTGATCAAAAACTCCACTCCCCCTCCTCTCTCACCTCCTGACCTCTTCATCCTGTAGAATCTGTACCTTGGGAAATTGAGCTGTCAGTCCTGTCCCTCCCTCAGCTGTGTTTCTGTAATACCTATGGTGTCTCAGTCCCATGTTCCCATCCATGCACCAAGTTCATCTGTCTTTCCTGTTAGGCCTGTTATGTTGAAATAAAGTTGTTTAATTGATGCGTTTTCCCTCATTGCCTGCTGTGCTCTTGCCTGCCTTGTCTATGTAAATGACTCTCTTGAAATTCTGACCCAGCCTCAACCTTCAGACTCTACCCTGAGACCATCCCCCTCACTGTGGACAACACCCTCACCTTTCATGTCACCTTCTGCTTTCACATCCAAGGTATTAATGTATATACAAACAGCAATGGTTCCTGCACAGACTCCTGTGGTATGCCCACTGGTGAAAGAATTTCAAACACAAAACCATCCCTCCACCAATTATGGATCCAATTTGCCAACTTGCCTTGGATCCCATTGGTCTCTTGGACCAGGCTTCATGTGGGACCTTGTCAAAGGCCATAGTGAACTCCAAGGAACCCACATCATCTGCACAGCCCTCATCAATATTTTTATTCGTGATTTCAAAGAAAGCTCAGCTGAATTCATCAGACAGGATCTTCCTCTACCAAATCCGTGTTGACTATCCCTAATTGTTTCCTGCCTTTCCAATTATTGATTCATTCTGTCCCTCAGAATTGTTTCCAATAATTTCCCTGCCCCTGCTGTCAGACTATCTGCTCTGTAATTACCTGGCTTATCCCTGCTGCCCTTCTCGAACAAAGTAACCACATTGTCAATTCTCCAGTCATTCGACACTTCCCCTGTGGCCAGCAAACTATTAAATATGTCTGCCAAGGCCCCAGCAATCTCCTTTTTTACATCCCATAGCAGCCTAGGATACATTTCATTGGGCACTGGGGATTTCTCCCCCTTTATACCTGTGAAAACATTTAATACCTCCTCCTTATTTATCGAACATATTTCCGAACCTCATCATCTCAACGGAAATCCATGGCTACAATGGCTTTCTCGTGTCTGAATATAGATGGGAAGTATTAATTGAAGGCCTCACCTACTTCCTCTGGCTCCATACCCAGATTATCCCTTTGGTTTCCAACAGGCCTCACTCTAGCTGGGAATCCTCTGACTCTGTTTGTAGTCATAAAATGTCTTGTAGCTTTTCCTTAATACTGTCTGCCAAGGATATTTCATGGCCATTGCTTGCCCCTCATTTTTAAGGAGCTCTTACCCTTTCTATACTTGTGAAGAGCTTCACCTGCTTTTATTGAACTGCATTTTGTCTATCAAACCCATGATATCATTGGATCAGTATTCACTGGACTTGCTGCCTTTGTCATTCCCACTTTATTAACACACTGGCCATGGATCCTCACTGTATCACTTTAAAATACTCCACTTTCCAAATATAGCCCTGTCTGCAGGTAGTTCAGCCCAGTCTCTGTTTGCCATATCCTGTCTCATTATAGGACACTCAGTTGTGAGGGGGACAGACAGGCTGCAGAAGAGACCCCAGGATGGTGTGCTGCCTCCCGGGTACCAGGGTCAAGGATGTCTCTGAGTAGTTACTAAACATTCTGAAGGTGGAGGGTGAACAGCCAGAGGTCATTGTGCACATCGGTCCACATGATAGAGGTAGTCAAAAAGGTGGGGTCCTGTGAAATGCGTATCAGGCGTTAGGTAAGAAGTTGATAAGCAGGACCTCAAGGGTCGTGATCTCCAGTTTACTCCCAGTGCCATGTACCAGTGAGGATAGAAATAGAAAGATAGGTCGGATTGATATGTGGCTGAGGAGCAGGTGTTGGGGGCAGGGTTTTCGGTTCTTGGATCATTGCGATTTCCTCTGGGGTAGAGGTGACCTGTCAAAGGCGGCGACGGGTGGGGGGGGAGCGGGTTAGATCGAACCAGAGGGACACCAGTATCCCTTGGTTTGGGGGGGTGGTGGGTGGGTAGGTTTGCAGACTGGCAACGCACGAAGCCTAACTAGTAAGGCAGATGAGCTCAGAACATGGATAGGCTCTGGGGACTGGGATATTCCAGCCATAACAGAAACATGACTGACAAATATAGATCATAGAGACAATGCTTTGCAAGGAACAGCTACATTCAAGACTTCAATCTTGTGAGGGTCCTGTTTTCCCCTCTGCTTTACTGGTCCTCACTGAGACAACACAGAGATGCCAGGTATCAATCCTGTCCCATGTTGTATTAGTGATCTCTGTAATATCCTCCAGTCCCAATAATCCTTCCTCTGTTTGGAATCTCCTCTAGTCCACACAATGCTCTCTGTCTCTGTCAGGTTCTCTAACCCCTAACGCCCTAATCCCTAAACTTCTCCAGTAAATATTAAATTCCTTCATCCATGTAAACCCCAACAGTCCTTCTATCCCTGTAGTCCCCTCCTACCAATACCACCCTCCATGTCAATGTATTTGCCTTTAACCTCTCCATCGGTCCCTATCTGTGTAAACTTCTCCAGCTCCTAAAACTCTTTCTTATCTGTGAAAAATTATTGAGTCCATTGAGCTGTCCAGACCTGTGTAATCCCTTCCAGACCTGAAATACCTCCCTGTCTTTGTAACTATGTCAGGCTCCTACCTGAGAATCTCACTATCTGTGAAATCTCCCAAGGACCTCCTTACCTTAGGAACCTCCTCCACCTGTTAACATCCTCCATTGTTGTGGATACCATCCAGTTCTCCAGTCCCTATCTTGGAATTTAATCTCTACATTCCTAATGATGCCAATAAACTCTTCCTATCTCAACCAGACTCAATCTCTGTAAACTCCCCTTGCTGTGCATGTAATCTCCTTCAGTCACTACAAATCTTTATACCTTTAATGTGTTCCCTTATCACTTCACCAGTTATTTCTGTTACTTTCGTGAGTGCCATAATTGTCACTGTGACTCTCACCATGTTCCATCCCTACATCCTTCCATTTCTCTGAAAAGTCCTCCTTATTCTTAAAACCCCTCCCTCTCTATGTCATCTGTTCCAGTCTCCACAACCCTCCATATCTTTGGAGAAACTATACATTTAAAGCTGTTCCAATAACCTCAATTCCTCCTGATCTTTCTAACTCCCTTAGTTGTGAAACTCTCCCCATTTCTGTAATATACTACCCTACAGGTTTGAAAACCCTCCCTATCTTTGTATGCTCCTCCAATCCTGAGAACTATCCCAGTCTTTGTAACTTGGTCCTGCACCTTGAAACCTCCTGGTTGCTGAACCCTCTTCAGGCACTGCACTTTCTCTATTTCTATTACTTTCCCCTGCTCTTAGAAATCCCCTTGTCTTTATGATCCCCTGCATCCTCTGCAGTGCTCCCTATCTCTAACCACCAACTACCTCCACAACCCTCCCTACAGCTTTTACTACTTCCAGTCCATTCAGCACCTTCGATAGCTGCAAACTCGCCATTTTCCAAGGCTACTCCACTTCGTACAATGGCTGTCAGAATCTGAAGCCCCCTCTCTCTAATCTGCAAGTCTCTCTATTATCCGTTAACATCAGCAGCCACCACTCCTGTCTGTAACTTTCTTCACTCCTCCAGTCCCATTAAGTTTCCCATTCTTGCACTAACTGAAGCCTGTGTATCTTAGTACTGTCCTAAAAGTTTTCATGTCTCTGCTAACTGCTTCAGCACCGCCACTATCTCCATAAACTTCTCCAGCCCTTACAGACCTCCATTTCTGTTTAACCTCTTCCAGTCCTGACAACACCCCAATCTATGGAGCCCCTTGAATCTTCGCTTGTTGGGTAATCCCTTGAAGTCCTGCAAATTTCCTGATCTTAGCACCAACCCTAATCTTTTTGATTCTCCAGTTCCCATAAGACTCACTTTCAATGTCAGCTAATCCAATCCCTACATCCACCTGTAACCTCCTTATCCTTCTCCAATTCTTCGACCTTAATCTATTTAAACCTCCCCCGCCCCCACAACCCTCCTGACCACAGGAACCCTCCCCATTTGTGTAACTCTCTCCAACCCAGTAACCTGGCATTCTCCATTGCCTTCATATCTACGTAGCCTTTAGAACCTGGAAGCCTTCTTATAACTGTAAATGTCATCTGTCACTACAACGTTCCATATCTCTGTTAGTATAGACAATACACTTCTCCCTGAAACACCCACTGTCTCTGCCTCTCGGACTGCCTGCTCTCCCTACAGGCATCCCTACTCCTATCTCTAGAATCAAATCCAGCTCCCTCTATCTCTGTAAATTCCTCCAATCCCCAAACCCGTTTGTCCCACTGACATTCTTGACCAGATGTAACTCTGTTTAACTCAAACATTCTCGAGCCCCTGTAAGTCTCCCTATTTCTGTAAACTCTACCCATCCGTTCAACCCCCCACTACTGAGGAATGACTCCCTGCATTCGCCATAAGGCAGATGGAATGACAGTGAACAGATATGATGGAACTGTCATTCCGAGATGAAGCTGCAGAATGGCCATCGCTGGGAAGGAAACATTGAAGAATTCTTGGGATCAAGGCAGGACAGACAAAAAGCCAGCAAGTTGTGAAGAAAGGATGAGATTAATGCATTAATGAGACAGTCATGTGGATCTGAAGATCAAAATTTGGAGTCTATTTGGATGGAGCTGAGAATAAGCAAGCAGCAGCAACCATTAGCAGGAATTCTTTTGTAGGCACCAGGCACTGATGGTAATGTCAATATGGTTATGCTCAGGACACTGAATATACTTGCAACAAGGGCAGGACAGTAACTGTGTGTGACAGTAGTCTCCATCCCGACTGGATAACTAATGAGTATCAGGACTGTAATAGATGGAATCCTGGATTGTCTATGAGATGGCTTTCTATAACATCACATCAAGGAGCCATCAACAAAATTGTCTATTGTAGATCAAATGCTGTGAAATAATAAATATCTAATAATCCCATTATAAAGGAGTTTTATGAGCAGAGATCCATAATGTTATAATGGAGATACTGAGTTGAGATGTAGGAGCGGAATTAGCCCATTTGGCTCATTGAGGATACTCTGCCCTTCAATCAGATCATGGCTGACCTGATGATCTTCAACTCTGCTTTCCTGCCTTTTCCATGAAACCCATGTTTCCCTGATTCATTAAAATCTGACCACCTGTGCTGTAACTAACCTTAATGATCCAGCCTCGACAGCCTCCTACAGTCAGGAATTCCCACAGAGTCCCTACCCTCTGACTGAATACATTCCTCCTCATCTCCATCTTAAATGGGTGAGCCCTTGATGGGATTTTCTTCCCCCTGGTTAGAGATTCTCTCAAAATTGAAATGAAAGGTAATGACAAATATAATTATTGCAGATGACATGAAAATTGGTTGAATTGGGTTTAATGAGCAAGGATATCCAAGGTTGCAGGAGCTTAAAGATCAGTTGGAAAGATGTGCAGAGAAATGGCAAATTGAGTTTAATCTGGACAAGTGAGAGATGATGTCAAGAAGAAAGTTAGGATACTGAGGGACATTGATATACAGAAGGATTTTGGTGCTAGCCAGTAACATCCTGAAAATGGCAACAGAAGTGTTTCAGATGGGAAAGAAAGCAAATGGAACATTGGGTATCGTGGTTTGCATCTGATGTTGTAATTGTATAAAACTTCTGTTTGGCCACATTTGGAGTACAGTGTGCAGTTCTCATCTCGAAATAGGAAGGATGTGGAGGATTTGGAGAGGGTACAAAAAGGGTTTATCAGCTCGTTACCTGTATTATGCTTTTAAAGGTGTGTTAGGTGTAAGAGGAAATTAAACAAAGATGGATTGCTTTGTGAGAGTATCAGAGGCTGACAGGCGACTAGGTCCAGGAATATAACACTAGGACAGGATAGATAATGTGGATAGTCAGAATCTCTTTTCCAATGTGTAAGTTTCAAATACTAGAGCGCAGAGGTTAAAGGTGAGAAAGAGAAAGTTTAAATGATGTGTGTGAGGCAAGTTTTATTTTCAGAGAGTGGAAGTTGCCAAGCGAGGTCTTGAAACAGAAATGTGAGTAAAGTTTTGAAGTGGCATTTAGACAGAAACATGAACAGGCAGGGAATAGAGGGATATGGACCATGTATATACAGATGGGATGAGTTGAGAATAGCATCATGGTGGGCCGAACGGCCTATTGCTATGCTGCACTGTTCTATTTTCTAACTTCCCAGCATTGAACCAATCAAAGCACTTCAGAATCTTGCATGTTTCATTCAGCTTTTCTCTCATTTTTCTTAACTTCAATTGGTTCATTCTCAATCTACTCCACTTCTAATTATAAAATCCCTCCATTCCCAATATCAGCCAAGTGAACGTTCTCTGGCCTGCCTCTGATACAAAAATATCTTTCCTTCGGGCACACACGCTGTTCATAATATTCTAAGTGTAGCCTGACTTGTACCTTGCATCGTTTTAGTAAGACCTCCCTATATTTAGCCTCCATTCCCTCTGTAATAAATGACAGCATTTGATTTGCCTTCTCTATTACTTGAAGACCCTGTAAGCTACTTTTTTTTTGGATTGATAAACAAGAACTCGCACAAACCTTTATGTTTCCAGTCTAAACACAAGTACTGTTAGTCTGACAGTAAGTCAGGAGCATGCTGAAATGAGTGAGAAACAACATATCAATAAAAAGTAACTGGACCCTTAGAAAGAAATTTTATAAAAGAGAATTTGTTTTTGAGCCTGTTGGATTTTATTTGTTGGTGTGAATATAAATGACAGAATAGATAAGGGTGTGGTGGGGGTGGGTGTTGGTATGGAGGATATGATTTATTTCAGAAGCCTTTGTGCGAGTTTCAATAAGGGCTAAAAAAAATAACTTGGTAGCGAATAGGGCCCCTTAAAGATTAATA
Organism: Hemiscyllium ocellatum; assembly: GCF_020745735.1. NCBI lineage: Eukaryota > Metazoa > Chordata > Chondrichthyes > Orectolobiformes > Hemiscylliidae > Hemiscyllium > Hemiscyllium ocellatum. The sequence goes on along the minus strand of NW_026867466.1, from coordinate 19,696 downwards.
AGGTCACCTATGTGTGGAACTAGAGGAGATGGGTGAGATCTTAAACAAAAAAAAAAGTCTTGTCAGTATTTACTCCGGAGAAAGACATGGAAACTCGGGAACTTTGGGAAATAAATTGCCATGTCTTGGAAAGAATCCTCAACAGAGAAGAGAAAGTGCTGGAATATTAAAACAAGTAAAGGTCGATCAAGCCTCAGTAGCTCATTAGGTCGATCCTAGAATATTGTGGGAAGCTAGGGAAGAGATTGCAGTGTCCCTAACAGAGGTATTTATATTATCAACAGACACAGTAAGGTGTTGGAAGACTGGAGGCTGGCTAATGCTGTTCCAGCACTTAATGGTTGCAGGGAAAAGCCAAGAAATTACAGCCCCTTGAGCCCAGTGATGGGGAGATTCTGAGAGAAAGGAGCTACATATATTTGGAAAGGCAAGGGCTGATTAGAGATGGTCAGCATGGCTTTGTGAGTGGGAAACCGTGTTTCACAAACTGGATTGACTCTTTGAGGAGGTTGCCAAGAGATAAGTAAAGGCAGAGCAGTCAGCGTTGTCTACATGGACTTCAGCAAAGCATTTGACAAGGTTCCAAGGGTTATTGAACATCTAGTCAAGAGGAAGAACAACACTTACATAAGGTTGAGGATGCAAGGATCGTTAGACCTCTATAGGGTTATATGGGGGTGGCACGATGCCTCAGTGGTTAGCACGCCTGTCTTGCAGCACTGGGGAATTGATTTTGATTCCAGTCGGGGCGACAGTCTGTGTGGAGCTTACATGTTCTCCCCATGTCTGCGTGGGGTTCCTCCAGGTGCTCCAGTTTCCATCCATCGTCCAAAGATGTGCAGATTAGGTGAATGGTTTTTGGCGGGATGTCCTTCAGAGGGTCTGTATGGAGTTGTTGGGCCAAATGGCCTATTTCCACACTCTGGGGACTCATTGAAGTTAGCCAGGAAGGAACTGAAGAATGGAGTTAGGACAGCTAGAATGGGACATGAAAAAGCTTTGTTGGGAAGGATTATGGAAAACTATAAGGCAATCTCTATTTATGTGAGGAACAAGGGATGGTCAGCGTGAGGGTAGGGCCGGTCAGGATAGTGGAGGGAACATGTGCCTGGAGTCACAGAAGGTAGGGGAGGTCCTTAATGAATGCTATGCTTCAGTATTCACTACTGAGAGGGACTTTGTAATTTGTGTGGACAGCGTGAAAAGGACTGATATATGTGAACAGGTTGATGTTAAGAAGGAGGATGTGCTGAGAATTGTGTTAAACATAAAGATAGATAAGTCTGTTGGACCAGATGAGATATGCCCAAAGTTACTACAGGAAGCAAGGGAAGGGATTGCTGCACCTTTGGCAATGACCTTTGCACCCTCACAGTCCATCAGAGTCATACCAGATGATTGGATGATGGCAAATGTCACTCCCTTTTTCAAGAAAGGGAATAGGGATAATCCTGGGAATTACAGACCTCACTTTCTTATGTCTGTGGTATGCAAATTATTGGAGAGGACTCTGAGAGAGCGGATTTATACCTCCGTAGAAAACCATAGCTTGATTAAAGATAGTCAGCATGGCTTTGTGAGGGACAGGTCATGCCTCTCAAATCTTATTGAATCCTTCGAGAATGTGACAAAATACCTTTATGGCTCATTCAGAAAAAAAAAACGGAGGCATGAGATACAGGAAACCTGTCTGTCTGTTTATGGAATTCCTGGCTCATAGAAGACAGAGGGTGATGATAGATGGGAAGCATTCAGCATGGAGCTCGGTGACCAGTGGTGTTCTGCAGGGATCGATTGCAGGAACTCTGCTCTTTGTGATTTTTTTTATAAACTACTTGGATGTGGTTGTGGAAGAATCGGTTAGTAATTTTGCCAATGACGTGGAGGTTGCTGGAGTGGTGGATAGTGTGGAGGTCTGTTGTTGGTTGCCGCAGGATATTGTCAGGATGCGGAGCTGGGCTGAGAAGTGGCAGATGGAGTTTAATCTGGAAAAGTGTGAAATGATTCACTTTGGAAGGTCGAACTTGAATTCAGAATACAGGGTTCAAGGCAGAATACTTGGTAGTGTTGTGGAACAGAGAGATCTTGGGTTCCACAGTCCATCGATCCCTCAAAGTTGCCACCCAAGCTGATAGATTTGTTAAGAAGGAATATGTTGTGTTGCCTTTCAATTGCTGGGGGATTGGGTTTTCAAGCCATGAGGTTATGCTGCAGCTCTATAGAGCCATGGTTAGACCCCACTTGGAATATTGTGTTCAATTCTGATCCCCTCATTACAGGGAAGCAGCTTTATGTAGGGTAAATTGGAGATTTACCAGAATGCTGCCTGTGCTGGAGAGCATGTCTTATGAAGAAAGGTTAAGGGAGGTAAGCCTTTTGTCATTGAATTGAAAAAGGGTGATGGACGACTTGGTAGAGGTGAACAAGATGATGTGAGACATAGATAGAGTGAAAAGTGAGAGACGTCTTTATACGAAGGCATAAATGGCTATTGTCAGTGGGCATAAATAATTTTGAGGTGATCGGTGGATGGGTAAGGAGAAATTTCAGAGGTAAGTTCTTTACACAAAGAGTGTTGCTCCGTTGGAATGCACTGCCAGCGGTGGGAAGGAGAGACAGATACATGAGGGATATTTAATGGACTCTTGGATAGGCACATGGATGGCAGTAAAATGAAGGGTATGTAGGTTAATTTGATTTCACAGACAGATAAAAGGTTGGCATGGCATCATGGCCAAAGGGCCTTGTACTGTACTGTTCTGTGTTCTACGTTCCGTGTGGTAAACTGGGTAATAAGCCTAGATAATTGTAAAAGGATATGGGCATTTGGGAGGAGCGAGGGAACTGGATACAAAATTGGCTTGATGGTCGGAGACAGAGGGTGATGGGAGACATGTTGTTTTTTCTGACTGGAGCCATGTGACCAGCGGTGGAGTGGGTCCCCTGTTGTTTGTCATTTGGATAAATGGTTTGGATGAGAATATTGGTTTCGTGGTAAGTAAGTTTTTTGGGTGACATAAAATTGGTGGTAAATTGGATAGTGAAGAAGGTTATCTATGAAACAACAGGATGGATAGTACTGCTGGGATAGTGGACTGAAGAATAACAGATGGAGTTTAATTAGATAAATGTGAAGTGTTCCATTTTGGGGAATCAAACCAGGGTGGGACTTGTACAGTTAATGTTTGGGTCCTGGGTAGTGTTGTCAGTCAGTGACCCAGGGGTGCAGGTACATAATTCCTTGAGAGTGGCGACACTGGTAGACAGGCTGGTGAAGCAGCTGTTTGTGATGGTTACCTTCATAGGGCAAAGCATTGAGAGTAGGAGTTGGGATGTCATGTTGTGGCTGTACAAGACATTGGTGCGGCCTCCATAAAAGCATTGTTGATCAGTAGGAAAATCTCATCAGGTTCACTTAGCTCCTTTAGGGAAGGACATCTGACATTCCAACCTGGTCTGGCCTACATGTGAATCCAGACCCACAGCAATATGGATGACCCTGATCTACCTTCTGGGTAATTAGCAGTGGGGCAAAGAATGCTTATCCAATCAGTGTCACCCTTATCCCATGAATGAATAAATAAAAATACATATGTCTCTCCCTATCTCTGCAAACCCCTCCAGCTGCAGCAATCCGTACTGGCTTTGTAACACCATTCAGGCCCTGACCACTCTCTGTAACACTATCACCACCTCCAGCACCTTCACCTCTCCCTGTTCCTATCGTGTAATTAAACCCTTACAAAGATTCCTCTTCCCATTGTCCTCCCCCCCCTGCTAGCAGACCCTTTGCAATCCCTTTAACACTTACTGCTTAAACTCTCTCATTTCAGGATCTTAAGAACATTGTGGTAATCGTCTAAGCTTCATAATCTGATATGATCCATTTTGTCCTGAGTGAGGGATGGGTTGGAATTACTTGCTGAGATTTTGTCTGTTTCAATGGAATGTCCCTTTGAGTGTTTTACACTGTTCATTCAAATATTTTCCAATGTTCATTTACAGACACATGTTTCGCCTGTTTACCTTGGTCAGTTCTCCTCTCAACCTCATGTATTTGGCTGTTTTTTTTCTAGATGTAGCTTGTCTTTTCTGTGATTCACTTTAAAATTTTATATTACTTTAAACGGCACTTTACACAATTTCCCAGAGGATCTCCCCAGGTGATATTACTCACGAAGTTTCATGACTCAACGGTCGCTCAGAGGTAGTTACGTCCCTTGCCAGTTGTACAATGTGTTATTCAAATAAACACTAAAAAAGAATTCTACAATCTCCTCTTCGAATATCACTCTTGTCAGTGTGATGGTGAAGATTATATGAATGTTGAAGTTTCACGAAATTATCACAATGCCTTTATTAAAAATTCCGATGAGTTCCTGTGTAATGCAGTCAATGAAATGCTGTTAATTGGCCTAAAACTGTTCTGCTGCTTGTGTCCTTGGCACAATTAGACCCACACAGTGAGGGATATCACATGGAGAGAATTTACATTCAGACTGACTCTACTTCATGATCTGATGCCAAATGCTTTCCCTGTCATGCCTTTGTTCTCCATTATTGTTAGTGTTACCCATTTTGCCCGAATTTCCGCAAGGTTGTGAACCATTGAATATTTATGTTCCAACTGTTGTTCGTCCTGTAACCACGTCTCCCTGGTATCTAAATCTCTTTTATCGCTGTGTCACAAATCAGTCTACCTTGCTGCAGAGACTTTTTCCATTCCAAAAAAAAACATAATTTCCACAATTTCCTTTCACAACTCGATTCACTGATGTACAATTTTAGTTAAAATTTGTCCCTTCCTGTTCGTCTTCTGCCACATCCCTGTGCTGTTCACATGTGTCATCTTTTCTATTTGGATTTAGGAAGCTCCTTTCACCTGAACCCTCTGTCAGTTTCAAGCCCTGTCCATAAACATGATTGGCCAGGACACTTGTCCCAGCTCAGTTCCAGTGGGACTCATCCTAATGGATTTTTAAAAAAAATCAGGTATGGGATGTGGGTGTCTCTGGATGACCAGCTTTTCTTTTCCAGCACTAGCTGCCCTTACGTTGAGCAGCTTGCTCGGCCATTTCAGAGGGTAATTTGGAGGCAATCACTTTGCTGTGGGTATGTCGTGCAGACCACGTGAGGATGGGCAGATGTCCTCTGAATGACAAGTGTTTGGATTTATTGTACATCAGTAATGGTATTTATAGATTGTCAATTAGTATTTTTAAAATAATTTATTTCAAATTCCACCATTTCAGATGATGTGGTTCAAACCTGCCTCTCCTGAATGTTAGCTGAGGTTTGGGATACATGCTCTAACAACAATATCACTAGACCATTACTTTGTCTGCTCACAGGCTATTTACCCCTGAACACTGATACTAGTGTCCAATGGAGCTAAACCTGTTTTTCCTTCATGATTGTTTGATTCTGCTACCTTCCTGCACTCTGCTGATATCACTCAGTATCTCTCCATGTGATATCCCTCACTGTGTGGGTCTAATTGCTGCCTCTATCAATGTCTCTCACTCTTGCAGCTACTCCAGATCCTGAGCCAGCAGAATTCTGCACTCCAGAGAGACGCAGCAGCAGAGGCCAGGGATGGAGACTGGGATTTTCCAGATCTCCATGGGACACAATACTATTCTTCATGTGTAACCCTCACTGCATCAGTCTAAGTTCCCATTCTGTCTATTTCTCTGTCTCCTGTAGGTTCTCAGGAAGTTCCTGACTCAATAGATTTCCCAGCTGCTGGATGTCCCATCCATCACCACATTGAAGATGGTTGGTCAGCCAGAGAGACAAAGGGCAGGGAGATCTGGAGACTTCAACAAATCCTGCACTGAGGTAAGATCACTCACGTGCACAGAGCAGAGAGCATTGAGAGGGCTCCAAACATCAGCTAACAGTGCTGGAGGTGGAGCAGTGTACAGACACACCCCAGGTTCAATCACCACATCTACTGTAAGTTTTGTTGTTCGGAGACAGTATAAGGAGTGTCACAGTTATCAATCCATGCCTGTGATGTCTTAGTGAGCACCAGGAGTTAACCATAATTTGAGCCTCTGTTAAATCCGGAATCACCTGTTTCTAACCACACGTCAATCACAAAATAATTGCACTTGAAATGTTTAACTTGTTCTCTGCACAGAAACTGTCTGATGGCAAGTCATTGCATCATGCTCAAGTCATTGACTCATGATCTAGGGCCACAGAATAATAACATGTTAATATGGAGGAAATTGGTGGCATTGAAGTGAAATTATCATTGTTAAGTATAAAAAGCCCATCTGCTTGCCTCATGCCCTTTAGTGAAGGCCATCCTTCCCTCATCAGGTCTCTGTGTGACTGCAAACCCACAGCAATGTGTTTTACTCTTTACTGTCCTGTGGAACAACTGAACCAGCCGCTCACTTAAAGATAGGCATAACATGCTGGCCTGACCTAAGAGGGAAGAACAAAAGGAAAGATAGCTCCCTTCCTCTGCCTGTTTCCCACATTCCTACAGCTCATTTCCATTCAGATGGTGACCATTCCTTATTTCAAGTGCATTCTTTCTTAGTCTTTCCCTGCGTGTGATGTTCATCTCCCGTAGCATCTCTGGTGTTGTCTTTGTTGATGCTCACATATAGATGTAAGGAGCTTTTAAATGTCAGGCACAGTGTAGCGTGAAGGAACGGCTTTTTACGCCATAGGAAAGAAACGGAGATGTCTCAGTGAGGAAAAGGAATGATTCTGATCAACCTGATAGTGTTGTTGAGGCAGTCTCAGGGACATTGTGGACAGATTTTCTTTCCTTTATAAGAAGTAATCGCTCTGCCACAGAGAGAGTGCAAAGATTTTTCACCAGACTAATCCCTGGGATGGTGGTAACATGAGGGGTGAATGAAGATTAATCTTTAGTGCTGTGAGAGAATAAAAGATGATTGCATTGAAACTTAAGGGGAATAGACAGTCTCTCATGATGTTCTAAACATACATTGATACGGTGATAAAATCCATGGCTTGTTTCTCCTCGAGTTTTAAGAGCCTCTGAGGACATTCCCCTCACCCCACCCCTATTCCCTATATCGAGAGAGAGAGAGAGTCAGACTTTGAATATAGTGCATTTGGTGTGTGAGCCTACACTGAACACCACGTTATCCAAACTCCTGACAGCAGCCACAATACTTCATTCTAAAACAGTTAACTATTCCCATCATCTTCTGACCTCCATGGAGAACATGGGTCTGTCTACTCAGAGATGGAAGTTGCTTCTATGAGACTTGATGCATAACATCTGGCTTCATCCTCACTGCCGGCAAACCACGTTAAAGATGGCGCTTCCAATGACATTCTCAGTCAAATACTGCCTTGATATCATGGCTATTCACTCTTTGCCGAGCCCCTGTGTTCCCCTCTTGTTCATATCAATAGGTGACGGTGTCTGTGTGAGGAGTGTTTTCCTCTCACAGAGGGTAGTGAATGTCAGGAATTATCTTGTCTCGAGAGCTAGGGGAGCTACATCACTGAAACTATTTAAAAAGGTGGTAGATTGGTTTTTGATCTGCCAGAGAGCTGAGAGGGTGCGAAGAATTGGACATAAAAGATGAGTTAATACGAACAGTAGATTGGCCATGATCGTATACAATGTCTTGATTATCTGAACGACATGATCCAGTTCCTTATGTTCTTATATTCTGTAATTACAAAGCTAATGGTTGTAATTTTCCTGCACATTCTGTTATGGAACATTCCAATCAGAAAGAGCAAAGTACTTTATGAGTCATCACTTAGTGAGGTCTGGGGGCTGAATTCACCGTGAATCTGGGCCTATACCATTACCAACAAATGAAGCACAATTTGCAGAGAGGAGACACTGTGTAAAGAGACCAGAGTTGTCTTTCAAACCCAGCCTGGGTTTTGAAGTAACATTTTCCAACCCACACCAAACTGTGAGAGACAGCCTGGAGGGAATGAATGAGACCCTGTGTTACTGTGGACCAGGTTTTTGGAGCAAAATGCCCCCATCAGCACCAGTGCAGGAGGTTTAAGGGTCTGAATTGAACATAGGAACATAGGACTGAGGAGCAGGAGTGGGTCATTAGACACGTTGTCACTGCTCCACAAGGCACTAAGATCGTAGCTGTTCTGATTGTAGCTTCAGCAGCACTTTTCTGTCTGCAAACAATTTCCCTACATGTACTTGTGCTGTATTCAAATATTTGACAGACAACTTTGAACAAATGCAAACATCCAGGCACCACAAACATTTGGTAAAGGGAATTCCCACTTGAACAGTCCAATAAGAATTTCTCATTCGTGTTCTGACACATGTTAGAGGGTCACTGTGTCCTTTTCCAGTCCCACTCCTCCACTGGTTACAACAAATTTTAAATGTAGTCAGATTAGTGATATGACCAATTGTATAGGACTGAGACTGGGTCATTTTTGAGAAAAATGTGAAATGCAGGAAGTTGAACTCACCACAAATGGTAAAAGAAAGAGTGTCCCAAATGTTCTTCGCTCTTTGAAATTATTCTGCTCATACAAGCTGCTGGTAATAGGATTTATTTGTGGAACAGCTGGATTCGGCTGAACTCACTTTGCTTCCAGCAGTGGAGAGATTCCAATGGGTCCTCACCAGGAATCCTTCACAAGTGGTGAAGATAACTCAGGGATTTTATGGTCTCACGTTTTGCTTTCCGGTGGACAAAGTAAGAGCGAGGGACCAATCAGCTGCTGCTTCTCAGACAGAGAACGTTTTTCTCCCTCTTTGTGTTGAACCATATAATAATGTCAACTGAACATCAAACTGGGTCATGTGTGCTCTCCTGGAGCATTCGCTGGAATGGATGATAATGGACGGTACGAAGGTGCATCATCGCTGTTGTTGTACACAGTTCCTTTCATTAGAAAAAAACAGTCCCTGCTTTATCATCTGATGACATGTTTATATGCGTATGAGTAATTTGTAAATATCGGTCGATGCCCATATAGAACGTCTGTTGATATCAATACATCTTATACTTAAATTTATTCTCTACTTTAAACTCCTTAACAAGAGGAAACATGCATCCAGCTGAAACACCTTTCAGAAATTCATGTATGGTTCAAGAAGATATCTCATCTCAGATCAAAACTGATAATCCCCATTTACAAAAGGCCTTCCTTCCAGGAATGTGTGAAGGGAAACATCTATGAAAATCTTCTGAAAAAATTGTATCTTTTTTTTTAATTTAGGTGATCAAAACTGCACACAGTGTATCTGATGTGGTCTCAGCAATGCCCCGTTCCGATGCAGTAAAACATTCCTCATTAAACGTGATAACCTTTGCCAGAAACACCATCATTCCACTTACCTTCCAAATCACTTGCTACTCTCCATTTAATTTGTTCGCCATTGTTTTATCCTTCCTTCCACTGTAGACAACACACCTTATGTTCTTTCTGCTGAAGGTTTGCTCACTAACCTTCCCTGTCTGTATCACATTGCAGACTCAGTACCTCCATTAGACGACATATTGAACGATCATCTTGGTGATGCGCTAATTGAGCTTTGCGCCATTCAGTTCCCTTCCTCCAGATCTTTGATACAGATTATTTGGCATTGATGATCCCACAGTGATCTCTAGAGCACAACACTAGTTACAGCTTTGCAACCTGAAAATAAACATTTACCTCTACTCTCTATTTCCTGTTAGCGACAGCTTCCCCGTTCCTGTGCTGTGTAATGTACTCAACGAGCTGAATTACTTCATTCTCTATTCCTGTGTAACTCCTTCGAGGGGCAGAATGGTCTTCACCCGTCTCATTGTAACTATCCTGCCTGACTAAAAGGGGTGGTCCCCTACCTCGTAACAGCATTGAAGATGGATTGAGTGAAAACACATGGGATAGGTGCAGCAGTATATCTTTGTAACAGCCTTGAGGGGTGGATACAGGGAACAACACAGGGGTAGGGGCAACAGTATATCTCTGTAACAGCCTCGAGGGTGATTGAGGGAACAACACATGGGGTAGGTGCAGCAGTATATCTCTGTAACAGCATCGGGGGGACGATTGGGAGAACAGCACATGGGGTAGGGGCAGCAGTACATCTTGGATGAGCCTCGAAGGGTGGATTGAGGGAACAACACATGGGGTAGGAGCAGCAGTACATCTCTGGATGAGCCTCGAGGGGTGGATTGAGGGAACGACATATGGGATAGGGACAGCAGTATATCTCTGTAACAGCCTCGAGGAGTGGATTGAGGGAACAACACATAGGGTAGGGACGGCAATATATCTCTGTAACAGACTCAAAGATGGATTGAAGACACATCGCATAGGGTAGGGGCAGCAGTATATCTCTGTGATAGCCTCAAGGGGTGGATTGAGGGAACAACACATTGGGTAGGGGCAGCAGTGCATCTCTGTAACAGCCTTGAGGGTGGATTGAGGGAACAACACATGGGGTAGGGGCAGCAGTGCATCTCTGTAACAGCCTTGAGGGTGGATTGAGGGCACAGCGCATGGGGAAGGGGCAACAGTTGGCCTTTTGGCTGCACCATTCAGAACGCTCATAACTAATCCGAATGTGCCTGACTATCCGTCTCCTGTCTGTTCCCAATAAACATAGACTCTCCTGTCCAACAAAGATCAGTCAATCTCAGCGTTGAATATCTTCAATAACCGAGTCTTCACTGCTCCCTGAGGATGAGGACACCACAGATAGCACAATACTAAAGGGAAAGGGATGTCCTTATTTCATTGTGGGACCTGTTATTTTAAACTGTGTTAACCTAACATCAAATTCCAACTTCTTTTCAGACATAAGGACAGTATAATTAGGAATAAACATAAAGCATATCGGACTTCAAACCTGTCCCACATTCCCGCTGACCCTTTCCAATCAAATATGTATCAAACCCAGCCTCTGCTGCTGTCTCAGAAAGAGAATACCTGATAGCATAACACCACAAGAACATTAAAGCAAGGAGCAGAATGAGGCCATTCGGCCCATCGAGTCTAAAATTCTGTTCAATGATTTCTTATATGTACCTCAACCTCACAGAAGTCTTCTCCCTGAATCCTTGATCCCCTTACAAATCCGAAGCATATCGATTTGCGCCTTAATGACACTAGTTTCTGTTCCTCTGTGCGTCTGTCTGTGTGTGTTAGTGTGTGTGCATCTGCATGTGTGTATGTGCCTCTGTATGTGTGTGTGTATGTATATATGTGTATGTGTATACGTGTGTCCATGTGCTTGTTATCTGTGTGTTTGTGTGTCTATGTCTGTCTGTCTGTGTATCAGCCTATGTGTTTCTTAACCAGTTCTGGTCGCCCCATTATAGGAAAGATGTCAATGTTTTGGAGGGGGTTCAGAGGAGGTTTACCAGGATGCTGCCTGGACTGGAGGGCTTATCTTGTGAAGAGAGGTTGACTGAGCTCGGACTTTTTTTATTGGAGAAAAGGAGGAGGAGAGGGGACCTAATTGAGGTATACAAGATAATGAAAGGCATAGATAGAGTCGATAGCCAGAGACTATTTCCCAGGGCAGAAATGGCTAACACGAGGGTCATAGTTTTAAGCTGGTTGGAGGAAAGTATAGAGGCGGGTTCTTTACACAGAGAATTGTGAAAGCATGGAATGTGTTGCCAGTAGCAGTTGTGGAAGCAAGGCCATTGGGACATTTAAGAGACTACTGGACATGCATATGTTCACAGAAAGTTGAGGGTGCATACATGAGGATCAGTGGTCAGCACAACATCGTGGGCTGAAGGGCCTGTTCTGTGCTGTACTGTTCTATGTTCTATGTTAACTGTGTTTGTGTCTATTTGTATGTGACTGTATATGTCTCTGTGTGTTTCTACCTATGTGTATGCCTATCTCCTTGTAAATATTGTCTGTGTTTGTATATTGGGGTGTTTACCAATACTTCTGTTTATTTCTGTGTCTGCATCTCTGTGCAGTGAGGTATCTGTGTCTTTTTTTTTATGTGAAAGGACTGTCGTTGGAACTGCCAGTGGGTTTAAAGTGAGAATTGTCTTTCACTGAACATTGCTCCTTAATCGGTCATTGGGACATGGATGTTTCAGAATGTCCACACGAGGCGTCCCAGTCCTCTGTGGCTTGTACCAGTGTCCTACCCACATGGTCAGGGAAGGAGGTGAGGGAATGGATATCGGAAACTTCACCACCAGGCTCTTCCTCCTGGAATGGGAGAGTGGGAACTGTTGTTAGTGCTGGTGTAGTTGGAGAGAATTGTGAGGTGTCTGGAATGAGTCAGTCGACAGTTTTGAATCCAAATAGCATTATTAGTGTGGGGGGTATTGCGTAGGTGACAGAGAAAGTGAGGAAGAACGTTACTGAATTCAGTCGTGAGAGTGGTAGTGCCTGAGCCTTATCTGGAAATAGAGCGTGAACCTTGTTCGGGGGTAGGTGCTATAACAGATATACAGTGAGTGTGAGCGAGCAGAGAGTATACGGTTATCTTATCCTGACAGGGCGGGGAGGATATCGATGCTTGTCCTGTATTGCAGGATATTTCTTCAGATCATCTCAGCATCGAGGTGAGGCTCCCCGAATATCTTTTCCAAATCTATCACTAATAATGACACAGACCTTTCCCTCAGCTTCCACAGAATCAGTTTAGGTAGAACTTACAGATCGCAAGAAGTAGCAAATATTGGTATGTTATATATCAAAACTAAAAGCTAGCAGAAAACCTTAGCATCATATGCTTCGGAAATTAGATAGGCATGTATTGTGCATACTGCAATCTTATTGGATTGTCTCAAGTTGCATCTAAACTGCATTAACTAAGTGACTGTGGAAAATAAATTCCGTAGGTGTATATGAGATGGGTTGAAGAGTATGTTGTGAAGCAAATTAGAGAGAAGGTTATTTTGGATTTGGTATTGTGTGGGCAGAATGATGAATTAATAACCTTGTACTGAAGCAGCTTTTAAGGAATAATAACATTAATAAGGTGCATTTTACACAGCGTCTGCGTACAATATAGAATGCTTGAACATTCTAGTTTAACATCATGGAAGCCTGGAGGCTAAAGGGTCAAGATAGCTCCAGTGAATTGGGAAAATACAATATAACATTCAGTGGGAGACAAGCATTGGTTGTTAGAGTCATAGAGTCTGACAGCACGGAGACAGGCCCTTCAGCCCAAACTGTCTATTCCGACCAAAATTTCCATCCACACTAACCCCATTTCCCTGCCATTGCCCCGTATCCTTCTAATCCTTTCCTATACATGTATTTGTCCAAATGCCTTTAAAGGTTGTTAATGTATCCGCCTCAATCACTTCCCCTGACAGCTCATTCCATATGCGTACCAGCCCCTGTGTGTAAAAAGGTTGTTCCTCAAGTTCCCTTTTGTTCTTTCTCCTCTGACCTTAAACTGATACTCTCTAGTTTGAGATTGCCAAACCCTGGGGGATAAAAAACTGGGCACATTCACTCTATTCATGCCTGCCACGATCTTACAGACTTCAATATGATCCTCCCTCAGTCTCACACACACATAAGTAAAAAGTCCTAGTTTGTCCAACCTCTCCCCAGTCCATTGAGTCCTTGGCAACATCCTTATAATTTTCTTCTGCATTCTTTCCAGTTTAATAACATCCTTCCTATAGCAATGTGAACAAAACTGAACGTAACACTACCAATATGTCCTCAGCAGCATCCTGTATAACTGCAACGTAACTCATTAATTTTGATACTCAGTGATATACACTGATTAAGGCCACTGTGCCAAAAGCTTTCTTCACTGTCTTGTCTACCTCTGAATCAACTTCCAGAGAACCATGCACCTGAATCCCAAGGTCCCTCTGTTCCACTACACTCCTTAGGACCCAACCATTCACCATGAAACTCCAAACTTGATTTGACTTTCTAAAATGCAAGAACTTGCACTGATCAACATTAAAATCCATTTGCCATTTCTCAGCCCACTTCTCCAGCTGATCAAAGTACTGCTGTAATTTCTGAAATTTATGATAACCTTCCTCACTCTCCATGATGCTGCCTATTTTAGTGTTGTCTTCAAACTTACAAACCATGCCTGTACATTCTCTTCAAAATCATAGATATATGTAATATGCAGTGGTCCCAGCACCAACCCCTGAGGCATTCCACTTGTCACAGTCCTCCAGTCTGGCCAGCATTCTTCCAGTATTACCCTCTGCTTCCTACCATCAAGCCAATTTGTACCTAAGTTGCCAGCTCCCCCTAAATTCCACGTGATCTAACCTTCCAAAGCAGCGTACCATGCGGAACCTTACTGAAGGCCTTACTGGAATCCACATAGACTACGTCTACCACCGAACCTCCTCAACGTTGCTGTTCACTTCATCAAAGAAATCCAACACATTTACGAGTCATGATCTCCCATGCATAAAGCCATGCTGAATTTGATGAAGGGCTTTTTGCCGAAACATCGATTTTCCTACTCCTTGGATGTTGCCTGACCTGCTGTGCTTTTCCAGAACCATTCTAAATTACTCCGAATCACACCCTGTCTTTCCAAATGCAGGTATATCCAATCTCTCTGAATCTTCTCAAGTAACCTACCGACTAGATTTTAGGTTTACTGGTCTTTAGTTCCCAGGTTTATCATTGCAGCCTTTCTTGAATATGGGCTCAGCATACCTATCCTCCAGTCATCCAGGACCTCACTCGTTGGCCAGCAATGATGGAAAAGAGCCAAGCAGGGCTCCCACAAATTATTCTCTGTCCTCCTGTCTTCCTGCAGTGTTCCTGAATGTATCTGGTCAGGACCAGGAGTTTTTAGAAATACTGCAAAGTCTGAAAAATACGTCTATTTATTTCAGGAACAAACACGAATGCATGAGAAAGTGACTCAGTGATAGTTAACATAACAAATTAGAAAATATATTAATCATCGGAAGTAACTTTAGAAGAATTCCAGATATTCTGGAAAGCTGAGAATTCTCAGAAATTAACGATCCGGAAAGGAAGGCCATGAAACTGATAAGGAACACAACGACCGCATCAGTCTATGATCTATATTTCAAATGAAACAAAATAAAGGCAAGGTCAAATGTGGAAATTTGTAATCGGGAGAGGAGAGATCATTGTGGAGAACAGAGAAATGGTCAAGAAAAGAACCAGTTACTTTGCATCTGTCTTCATGGAGGAAGATCCAGAAAATCCCCCAGTAATACCAAGTGATCATATCGGACTTCTGCAGCTAAAGGCATAAAGTCAATTCATATCAATAACAAGGTAGTACTTGAACATGGAGCTGGATTGAGCATTGCTAAGTCTGACGAAACAGATATACTTCCTATCAAAATGTCGGAAATAAATCACCAATAGTCGTGTTAACTGCACTGTCGATGACTTTGTTTTATTTTCCTGTACATTCTGCAAAGACCGGAAACTATTGTGGATAAACGTGATCCAAGCACTATCGATGAATGGAAGGGATCCAAACAGCTGCAAAGGGTAACAGACATAGTGTGAAGAACTGCAGACCAATTAACTTGACATCTATAGGGAAACTTATAGAATCTATTACACAGGATGACATTTTTAACATCTGGAAATTAACAGCAACAATGGAGAGAATCAGCATGCATTTCTGATAGAGAAATCATACTTGTTAAACTTCGGAATTGTTTGAAGTTGTTTCTTACAGCATAGATAATGGGAAACAGTAGAGGTCATATATACTGGATTTTCGGAAGGGTTTCTATACGAACCCGGTGAGTTCGTAAATGCAATGAATGTGAAGGGGATTTGGAGGAATATTTGTAAGTGGAAAGTTAAAGTTTGGTTCGCCTTCATTTAAGAGATTCAGAACATTAAGGTAAAGACATGTTGAAGCAATTTCACAGCGTGTTGATGGGACTGTACCTGGAGTATTGTGCACAGTTTTGGTGACCGAATCTTAGAAAGAATATACTGAACACAGAGGATGTGCAATGGACATTCTCCAGATTAATCCCTCAGATGGTGAGATTGCCTGATGAGGAAACTCGGACTGTGTTCTCTTGAGCTTCAAAGAATGAAAGGTGGGCCTCAGTGAAATTTAGAAAATTTACAAAACATATGACAACTTGGAAATTAACAGAACACTTCCTGCGCTGCCTATTCCACATTGAAGGCAAATAATGGCAGGATCTGGGACAGGCCAGTTAAGGTTGTAATAAGGAGGAAATTCATCACTTGGAGGAGACTGACTAACACAGGGGCATGGAAACCTACTGGCAGGCAAGATTAGGGAGAATCTCCAGATATTCTCCAAGTGTATCCAGTAGAACAGAATAACCAGGGAACAGGTCGGACTCATTACTGACTTGCCAAGTTGCATCCAAATCAACTTGAGTGGTAGGAGACAGGGGGTGGTTATAGTAGGGTTTTTGTGTGATTGGAGACTAGTGTCTAATGGTGTACCACAGGATCAGTGCTGTTTCTCTTATTAATTCTGATTCGGAGGTGTTGGTGTTGAACTGGGGTGGACAAAGCTAAAAATTGCATGACACCAGGTTATAGTCCAAAAGGTTTACTCGGCAGCACTAGCTTTCGAAGCGGTTCATCAAAGCGCACAACCACCTGATGAAGATGCAGCGATTCGAAAGCTCGTTCTGGGAGCTACATTTTAGGAAGGATGTGATTGTACTGGAGGGGTGTAGAGGAGATTCACCAGGATGTTCCCTGGAATGGAGTATGTCAGCTATGGAGAGAGGCTGGATAAGCTCGGGTGTTTACTTTGGAGCAGAGAAGGCTGAGGGATCCGTGAATCAGAAGGATAAGATTACGAGGGACATGGACAGGGTGGAAAGACAGCAGCGGTTCCTTTTAGTCAAATGGCCCCACTTATAAAATGAAGGATTTGAGGTTTAGTGAGGATTCGAGGACTGCTTTTCACCCAGAGTGTGTTGGGGTCCGGAATGCACTTCTTGAGAAGGAAGTTGTCATGGTAACCTCAAAACCTTTAGAAAATTTGAAATGCCATAAGATTCACAGCTAAGGGTCTGGTGCCGGAAAGTGGGCCTAATGTAGACTGTGCTGTATTTCTGATGGAACAGAGACTGTGCTTCTGTTATTGTATGGATGTGGGAGGTCAGTCATTGAGTGGCTTAAGATAAGGAATTGATGGTTTCTGAAGAATATATATCAAAGTATATAAGAGTGAACTTGTAATATCTTCTGAAAATATGTCAATGGCAAAATTAAGAGAAAACGTTTCAGCTTTCTTACAGTCTGATACCAGATAATTGAGGACAGGGAAATAGCAGAACTATGGAATAAATACTTCAGATATGCCTTCTCAGAAGAAAAAAGCAAAGAAAACTTCCTAGAAATACTAGAGAACTTTAGTTCTTTAGAACTTAGTCTGGTGAGAAAAAGGGAATAGCAACTAAACAGTTTTAGAGAAAATAAATACTGAAATTAATGGCCATAGATAAAGTCAACAGAGATTTATGAAATGGGAATTACATTTGGGAAAGTGGCTTTTAGCAAAATTATGGAGCATATCAATGCAATACCATTGGAATCTCAGAAAGATTTTTGATAAAGCCCCTAGCATTTTGTGCAAATTTGAATTCTGCGGGACTGAGGCTAATATATGGTCATTATTTTAGAATGGGAGAGCTGGCAGGAAACAGTGAGTAAGAATAAAACCATGTTTTTTTTTAATGGAAGGCTTAGAGGATATAACAAGAATCGAGATTTGACATCCAGATATTTTCAATACACATCATATCTTTGGTTGAGGGGCTCAAATGCAATATTCCCAAGTCTGCTGACAGTACTAAACGAAGTCAGCTTGCGAGTGGATGAGGAGGATGCAATAATGACTGCAAGGTTATTGAGACAAGTGGAGAGACTGGACAAATACGTGGTCGATGGAGAGCAATGGGAGAAATGAGATGTTGTGCACTTTGATGGGAACAATAGAATGGCAGCCTATCGTTTGCAAAGGGAGTGGTTGAAAAACGTTGATCTATAAAGGAACTTTAGCTGCATTTTTGTTTTATTTCTGCGCAACCCTCCGAGTCCATGTCAGGCAGTGAGTTCTGAAGCCAGAAGACAATACTTGGAATGGCATTGGCAGGCTGACCAGTGCATATAGACCCAGCAAGTGGGGAGCTGTAACATTGAAAACGATCTGTATCTCCATGAACACCAGTCAGTGAAAGTAATATTGCAGGAGTAGAAAGCAGGTAGGCCGATAAATGATGTATTCACCTTCATTTCAGGGGGATTTGAATGCTGGACAGGATATTTGAGCATCTTTGACCTCTTTCGTTGGAAATTTTCCAAAACAAAAATTGCGGAAGAAACTACTGAAAATGTTGCAGCATCTTCTGGAGTGAATGCAGAGTTAAACTTTCAGGTCCAGTGACCCTTTACAAAGCTCCCAGTTTCTCCAGCAATTGTTTGTATTTTTATTTACAGTATCCATAATTATTTGTTTAGTTGAAATTTTGTTCTGTGCCTATTAATTCTGGAGAAACTCAGCAGGTCTGTCAGCATCTGCAGAGACAGATAAAAAGCGTTAGCATTTTAAGCCCAATGTGATACTTCTTCACTACTGAAAAGAATTGGAAAATAGGATTCTTAATCCCTTTTCAGATGTGGAGAATGGGTGACAGGGAAAAGAGGTGTGGCAAAGATAAACGGGCTTTTAGCACGCATGAACGAGTGGATGACGTAAAATGTGCTTAACTTAAGGTGTGAATGGGGGGAAAGGGGCTCTCTCTATTGAGTGCAAGATAAAGAAGACACAACCAGACAATGTCACAGGAAGGCCCGAAGGAGAATGTTGACTATGTGGCATTCTATAGATCTGGCCATAGATACGTTTTCCCTGTCAAGATCATCGCCCCCTTCAGACAAAGGAATCGAGGTGCTTGACTTCTTATTGGCACCAATAAGCATTTCATGCTGCCCTAGTGTTGTAATATGGAGAAAAAACAAATCACCATACGAAGTTTGGACTGATTATTGTTTACCTGTCATGTTTAATATTGTTTCAAATTTGATCATCTTTACATGCTTGTTCTTGAAATTGGTATCAGATGGAGTACAGGGGGTTGGGTGGTAAAATCATGAGATTTATGGATAGGGTGAATAGTCGAGATCTTTCCAACGGCATGGGGAGTTCAGCCATTGAAGGCATAGGTTTAAGGTGAAAGAGGAAAGATTTAAAAGGAACAAAGGGGCAACTTTTTTACTCAGAGGTTAGTTGGGTATGGAATGAACTGTCAGAGGAAGAGTGGTTGATGCCAGTACAGCTACAACATTTAAAACTCATTTGGACAAACATATGAATGGGAAACAGTTAGACGCATAAGGGCCAAATGAAAGCAGGTGGGACGAGCATAATTTGGAAAACTCAGCCAGCATCTACATTTAGAAAAGCTTCCAGAGAATGTAACAAGCGGATTTGATAAAGGGGATCTGGTAGACACCAGGCTTTCCAGAGTTTTTCCACAAGGTATTACAAAATAAAAGTTCTCACACAAGACAGAAGCTTGTAGGATGATGGATTATGTATTAATATGGGATGATGTTTGGTTAGCGCATAGAAATCGGAGAGTCAGGATTAATGAGTCTTCATGATAAAGTTGTATCTGCTGAGCACCACAGCTATGAGTCCGATGGCATCAGTTCTTTACAATCTATACTGATAGACTGAAGGAGGGAGCTGAGTGCAACATACATCTGAGTTCATGGATGACACTGCGAA
>NW_026867465.1:199887-202068 GCF_020745735.1 Hemiscyllium ocellatum | reverse complement strand
CCAAAATATTCTAAGTGGGGCTGGTTACTGATTTGTACTGCTCCAAAAAATATTCTAAGTGTCGCTGGTTACTGATTTGTACTGCTTCAAAATATTCTAAGTGTCCGCGGTTACTGATTTGTACTGCTTCAAAAATATTCTAAGTGTCAGCTGGTTACTGATTTGTACTGCTCAAAATATTCTAAGTGTCGCTGGTTACTGATTTGTACTGCTCAAAAATATTCTAAGTGTCGTGGTTACTGATTTGTACTGCTTCAAAAATATTTAAGTGTCGCCGGTTACTGATTTTTACTGCTTCAAAAATATTCTAAGTGTCAGTGGTTTACTGATTTGTACTGCTTCAAAAATATTCTAAGTGTCCGCTGGTTACTGATTTGTACTGCTTCAAAAATATTCTAAGTGTCAGTGGTTACTGATTTGTACTGCTTCAAAAATATTCTAAGTGTCGTGGTTACTGATTTGTACTGCTTCAAAAATATTCTAAGTGTCGTGGTTACTGATTTGTACTGCTCCAAAAATATTCTAAGTGTCGTGGTTACTGATTTGTACTGCTTCAAAAATATTCTAAGTGTCAGCTGGTTACTGATTTGTACTGCTTCAAAAATATTCTAAGTGTCCTGGTTACTGATTTGTACTGCTTCAAAAATATTCTAAGTGTCGCTGGTTACTGATTTGTACTGCTTCAAAAATATTCTAAGTGGTCAGTGGTTACTGATTTGTACTGCTTCAAAAATATTCTAAGTGTCGCTGGTTACTGAGTTGTACTGCTCCAAAAATATTCTAAGTGTCGCTGTTACTGATTTGTACTGCTTCAAAAATTATTCTAAGTGTCGCTGGTTACTGATTTGTACTGCTTCAAAAATATTCTAAGTGTCAGTGGTTACTGATTTGTACGGCTTCAAAAATATTCTAAGGGTCGCTGGTTACTGATTTGTACTGATTCAAAAATATTCTAAGTGTCAGGGGTTACTGATTTGTACTGCTTCAACAATATTCTAAGTGTCGCTGGTTACTGATTTGTACTGCTTCAAAAATATTCTAAGTGTCAGTGGTTACTGATTGGTACTGCTTCAAAAATATTCTAAGTGTCGCTGGTTACTGATTTGTACTGCTCCAAAAATATTCTAAGTGTCGCTGGTTACTGATTTGTACTGCTTCAAAAATATTCTAAGTGTCGCTGGTTACTGATTTGTACTGCTCCAAAAATATTCTAAGTGTCGCTGGTTACTGATTTGTACTGCTTCAAAAATATTCTAAGTGTCGCTGGTTACTGATTTGTACTGCTTCAAAAATATTCTAAGTGTCAGTGGTTACTGATTTGTTACTGCTTCAAAAATATTCTAAGTGTCGCTGGTTACTGATTTGTACTGCTCAAAAATATTCTAAGTGGGGCTGGTTACTGATTTGTACTGCTCCAAAAATATTCTAAGTGTCGCTGGTTACTGATTTGTACTGCTTCATAAAAATATTCTAAGTGTCAGCGGTTACTGATTTGTACTGCTCAAAATATTCTAAGTGTCAGTGGTTACTGATTTGTACTGCTTCCAAAAATATTCTAAGTGTCGCTGGTTCTGATTTGTACTGCTTCAAAATATTCTAAGTGTCATGGGTTACTGATTTGTACTGCTTCAACTATATTCTAAGTGTCGCTGGTTACTGATTTGTACTGCTTCAAAAATATTCTAAGTGTCAGTGGTTACTGATTTTTACTGCTTCAAAAATATTCAAGTGTCGCTGGTTACTGATTTGTACTGCTCCAAAAATATTCTAAGTGTCGCTGTTACTGATTGTACTGCTTCAAAAATATTCTAAGTGTCGCTGGTTACTGATTTTGTACTGCTCCAAAAATATTCTAAGTGTCGCTGGTTACTGATTTGTACTGCTTCAAAAATATTCTAAGTGTCGCTGGTTACTGATTTGTACTGCTTCAAAAATATTCTAAGTGTCGTGGTTACTGATTTGTACTGCTTCAAAAATATTCTAAGTGTCGCTGGTTACTGATTTGTACTGCTCAAAAATATTCTAAGTGGGCTGGTTACTGATTTGTACTGCTCCAAAAATATTCTAAGTGTCGCTGGTTACTGATTTGTACTGCTTCAAAAATATTCTAAGTGTCAGCGGTTACTGAGTTGTACTGCTTCAAAAATATTCTAAGTGTCAGTGGTTACTGATTTGTACTGC
>NW_026867465.1:179887-187387 GCF_020745735.1 Hemiscyllium ocellatum | reverse complement strand
GTGACGGGCACCGCAGGGAGGCAGAGCCATCGCACTTGCCGGGTGGCAGAGGAAGGACCGGACTATGTACAATAGCGGCCAACGACTCCCAGAGCCGGTAGTGCGGCGTCTGCTCTCAGCCTAAGAGGCTTCTGGGAGTGCTCAGGCAAGGGTCAGCCTGCACCCTTGCTGGCAGCACCCAGGGGAACCAGGACGCTTGCATCTCTCGCCTTCATTTTCGACACAAACGCCTGAGGAGGGAAGCCAACCCTCCGTGTGTCAAGAGACCGTCCCCGCCCCGGCCTCCGACTGATTCTTAGAACGGACGGAAAGAGTCAGGCAAGCCTGTTAAGACTTCCGCGAACTCTCCGGCTTGCACTGAGACGCGAGGTCGATGTGCTCAGCACCACGGGGCCCCTTTCGCCTGCAGGTCCCGAGCCGCCAACATGTTCTAAGTATCGTGTTCTCCAAACCTGGGTGACGGGCACCGCAGGGAGGCAGAGCCATCGCACTTGCCGGGTGGCAGAGGAAGGACCGGACTATGTACAATAGCGGCCAACGACTCCCAGAGCCGGTAGTGCGGCGCCTGCTCTCAGCCTAAGAGGCTTTTGGGAGTGCTCAGGCAAGGGTCAGCCTGCACCCTTGCTGGCAGCACCCAGGGGAACCAGGACGCTTGCATCTCTCGCCTTCATTTTCGACACAAACGCCTGAGGAGGGAAGCCAACCCTCCGTGTGTCAAGAGACCGTCCCCGCCCCGGCCTCCGACTGATTCTTAGAACGGACGAAAGAGTCAGGCAAGCCTGTTAAGACTTCCGCGAACTCTCCGGCTTGCACTGAGACGCGAGGTCGATGTGCTCAGCACCACGGGGCCCCCTTCGCCTGCAGGTCCCGAGCCGCCAACATGTTCTAAGTATCGTGTTCCCCAAACCTGGGTGACGAGCACCGCAGGGAGGCAGAGCCATCGCACTTGCCGGGTGGCAGAGGAAGGACCGGACTATGTACAATAGCGGCCAACGACTCCCGAGCCGGTAGTGCGGCGCCTGCTCTCAGCTTAAGAGGCTTTTGGGAGTGCTCAGGCAAGGGTCAGCCTGCACCCTTGCTGGCAGCACCCAGGGGAACCAGGACGCTTGCATCTCTCGCCTTCATTTTCGACACAAACACCTGAGGAGGGAAGCCAACCCTCCGTGTGTCAAGAGACCGTCCCGCCCCGGCCTCCGACTGATTCTTAGAACGGACGGAAAGAGTCAGGCAAGCCTGTCAAAGAATTGAGCAGATGTCAAAATCTTTTAAGACTTCCGCGAACTCTCCGGCTTGCACTGAGACCCGAGGTCGATGTGCTCAGCACCACGGGGCCCCTTTCGCCTGCAGGTCCCGAGCCGCCAACATGTTCTAAGTATCGTGTTCCCCAAACCTGGTGACGAGCACCGCAGGGCGGCAGAGCCATCGCACTTGCCGGGTGGCAGAGGAAGGACCGGACTATGTACAATAGCGGCCAACCACTCCCAGAGCCGGTAGTGCGGCGTGCGAGGTCTGCTCTCAGCGGAAGAGGGTTTTGGGAATGCTCAGGCAAGGGCCAGCCTGCACCCTTCCTGGCCGCTCCCACGGGAACCAGGCTACTTGCAATCCTTTCCCCCAATAGCAAGTGCCTTTTGGAGGGACGGCCGGAGTCAACGTGGGGTTTGCCCGCCCTCCAAAGTGTCAAGAGACCGCCGCACAGGCCTCTGACTGATTCTTAGAACAGGCAGCAAGAGTTGGGTAAGTCTGTCGAAAATTTGACAAAGTGTCAAAAATTAGACTTCCGAGAGCTCTTGGGCATGCACACAGGCCTGTCATTCAAGTGCTCTGCCCGCGGAACCGTTTTTCGGATGCCTTTCAAAGTGGTCCCGCGCCGCCATTTTGTTCTAAAAATCGTGTTCCCAGAAATCTCCGGGTACCCCGCCAACCTCACTGTGTCACAATGTCAAGTGGCACTGAATGGGTCTGAATTTCAAATTCGACTGCTTCGCTCTGGAACTCGAACCCGGCAAAACCGTTTGGATTTTTCCCGGTCCAGACTTCCGCGGCAGACAAAGTTAAAGTTTTCGGGCTGCAGACTCAAAACGACATCTGGCCAACCGCCGGGCTCAATTCGCCCAGTTCCTCCGGCACTTCGGAACTCATGTTCGGCATGAGTTTTTGAATCTTTCCCGATGCTTCGGCATTTTCCTCCGCTGACACTTAGAATATTTTTCACACTTGGCCGAAAATTTTTCTAAGTTTTTCTGGTTACTGATTTCTTCTTTTCGGGCATTTTTCTAAGTTTTCTTGGTTACTCATTTCTCATTTTCAAACATTTTTCTAAGTTTTTCTGGTTACTGATTTCTTCTTTTTGGGCATTTTTTCTAAGTTTTCTTGGTTACTCATTTATAATTTTCAAACATTTTTCTAAGTTTTTCTGGTTACTCATTTCTCATTTTCAAACATTTTTCTAAGTTTTTCTGGTTACTGATTTCTTCTTTTTGGGCATTTTTCTAAGTTTTCTTGGTTACTCATTTCTCATTTTCAAACATTTTTCTAAGTTTTTCTGGTTACTGATTTCTTCTTTTTGGGCATTTTTCTAAGTTTTCTTGGTTACTCATTTCTCATTTTCAAACATTTTTCTAAGTTTTCTTGGTTACTCATTTCTCATTTTCAAACATTTTTCTAAGTTTTTCTGGTTACTGATTTCTTCTTTTTGGGCATTTTTCTAAGTTTTCTTGGTTACTCATTTCTCATTTTCAAACATTTTTCTAAGTTTTTCTGGTTACTCATTTCTCATTTTCAAACATTTTTCTAAGTTTTTCTGGTTACTGATTTCTTCTTTTTGGGCATTTTTCTAAGTTTTCTTGGTTACTCATTTCTCATTTTCAAACATTTTTCTAAGTTTTTCTGGTTACTCATTTCTCATTTTCAAACATTTTTCTAAGTTTTTCTGGTTACTCATTTCTGCTTTTCCAACGTTTTACTAAGTTTTGCTGGTTACTGAGTTCACACTTTTAAACATTTTCGGGCATTTTTCTACGTTTTTCATGTTACTCATTTAGCACTTTCAGGCACTTTCCTATGCTTTCCTGCTTACTGATTTCACACTTTTAAGCATCTTCGGGCATGTTCCCTAAGTTTTGCAGTTCATTCGTTTGGGACAGTCAGGCAGCTTTCCTAAGCTTTCCTGGTAACCGAATTCACATTGTTGAGAACTTTGGAACCCTTCCCTAAGCTGTGCTGGTTACTCACTTTACCTCTTCAGACACTTGCCCCCGTTGTGACAGAGACCACTTCCCGACTCGGGAAATGCACCAAATTCGGCCTGAACTCAGAGGGCAGTCCCCCCTCGAAGGCGTGGAAGTCGGCAGAATCGCCGGGTCAAATCCGGCTGAGCTACCCGGCTTGGAAGCCTCAAAGTCGGTATGAGCTGTCAGGTTCACTCCCATCCCCGTTTGGACCACTTCCCGACTCGGGAAATTCACCAAATTCGGCCTGAACTCAGAGGACAGTCCCCCCTCGAAGGCGTGACAGTCGGCAGAACCGCCGGATCAAATCCGGCTGAGCTACCCGGCCCCGAAGCCTCAAAGTCGGTAAGAGCTGTCAGGTTCACTCCCATCCCCGTTTGGACCACTTCCCGACTCGGGAAATTCACCAAATTCGGCCTGAACTTATACAACAGTCCCCCCTCGAAGGCGTGACAGTCGGCAGAACCGCCGGATCAAATCCGGTTGAGCTACCCGGCTTGGAAGCCCCAAAGTCGGTAAGAGCTGTCAGGTTCACTCCCATCCCCGTTTGGACCACTTCCCGACTCGGGAAATTCACCAAATTCGGCCTGAACTTATACAACAGTCCCCCCTCGAAGGCGTGACAGTCGCTAGAACCGCCGGATCAAATCCGGTTGAGCTACCCGGCTTGGAAGCCCCAAAGTCGGTAAGAGCTGTCAGGTTCACTCCCATCCCCGTTTGGACCACTTCCCGACTTAGGAAATTCACCAAATTCGGCCTGAACTTAGAGGAGAGTCCCCGCTCGAAGGCGTGGAAGTCGGCAGAATCGCCGGGTCAAATCCGACTGAGCTACCCGGCCCCGAAGCCTCAATGTCGGTAAGAGCTGTCAGGTTCACTCCCATCCCCGTTTGGACCACTTCCCGACTCGGGAAATTCACCAAATTCGGCCTGAACTTAGACAACAGTCCCCCCTCGAAGCCGTGGCAGTCGCTAGAACCGCCGGATCAAATCCGGTTGAGCTACCCGGCTTGGAAGCCCCAAAGTCGGTATGAGCTGTCAGGTTCACTCCCATCCCCGTTTGGACCACTTCCCGACTTAGGAAAATCACCAAATTCGGCCTGAACTCAGAGGGCAGGCCCCCCTCGAAGGCCAGGCATTCGGCAGAACCGCCGGGTCAAATCCGACTGTGCTACCCGGCCCCAAAGCCTCAAAGTTGGTATGAGCAGTTAGGTTCACTCCCATCCCCGTTTGGACCACTTCCCGACTTAGGAAATTCACCAAATTCGGCCTGAACTTAGAGGAGAGTCCCCGCTCGAAGGCGTGGAAGTCGGCAGAATCGCCGGGTCAAATCCGACTGAGCTACCCGGCCCCGAAGCCTCAATGTCGGTAAGAGCTGTCAGGTTCACTCCCATCCCCGTTTGGACCACTTCCCGACTCGGGAAATTCACCAAATTCGGCCTGAACTTAGACAACAGTCCCCCCTCGAAGCCGTGGCAGTCGCTAGAACCGCTGGATCAAATCCGGTTGAGCTACCCGGCTTGGAAGCCCCAAAGTCGGTATGAGCTGTCAGGTTCACTCCCATCCCCGTTTGGACCACTTCCCGACTTAGGAAAATCACCAAATTCGGCCTGAACTCAGAGGGCAGGCCCCCCCTCGAAGGCCAGGCATTCGGCAGAACCGCCGGGTCAAATCCGACTGTGCTACCCGGCCCCAAAGCCTCAAAGTTGGTATGAGCAGTTAGGTTCACTCCCATCCCCGTTTGGACCACTTCCCGACTTAGGAAATTCACCAAATTCGGCCTGAACTTAGAGGAGAGTCCCCGCTCGAAGGCGTGGAAGTCGGCAGAATCGCCGGGTCAAATCCGACTGAGCTACCCGGCCCCGAAGCCTCAATGTCGGTAAGAGCTGTCAGGTTCACTCCCATCCCCGTTTGGACCACTTCCCGACTCGGGAAATTCACCAAATTCGGCCTGAACTTAGACAACAGTCCCCCTCGAAGCCGTGGCAGTCGCTAGAACCGCTGGATCAAATCCGGTTGAGCTACCCGGCTTGGAAGCCCCAAAGTCGGTATGAGCTGTCAGGTTCACTCCCATCCCCGTTTGGACCACTTCCCGACTTAGGAAAATCACCAAATTCGGCCTGAACTCAGAGGGCAGGCCCCCCTCGAAGGCCAGGCATTCGGCAGAACCGCCGGGTCAAATCCGACTGTGCTACCCGGCCCCAAAGCCTCAAAGTTGGTATGAGCAGTTAGGTTCACTCCCAAACCCGTTGGGACCACTTCCCGACTTAGGAAATTCACCAAATCCGGCCTGAACTTAGACAACAGTCCCCCCTCGAAGGCGTGACAGTCGGTAGAACCGCCGGGTCAAATCCGGCTGAGCTACCCGATTTGGAAGCCTTCAACACAAAACCCATCCGGCAATGCCACTCAAAAAGGGCCCAAATTCAGAAACACCCCCTTCAATAGGTACCACTTCCTCGGAGACACTACCGGGACACGCTCCCCTCGGCGAAAATTAAGCCCCCACCACTAACTGAAGCCAACCGCAGCCCCAACTTCAACGGAGAAATCAGTAACCAATTCAAAAATGCACTTGGTTACTGATTTGTACTGCTTCAAAAATATTCTAAGTGTCGCTGGTTACTGATTTGTACTGCTCCAAAAATATTCTAAGTGTCACTGGTTACTGATTTGTACTGACTCAAAAATATTCTAAGTGTCGCTGGTTACTGATTTGTACTGACTGAAAAATATTCTAAGTGTCGCTGGTTACTGATTTGTACTGACTCAAAAATATTCTAAGTGTCAGTGGTTACTGATTTGTACTGCTCCAAAAATATTCTAAGTGTCGCTGGTTACTGATTTGTAATGCTCCAAAAATATTCTAAGTGTCGCTGGTTACTGATTTGTACTGCTTCAAAAATATTCTAAGTGTCAGCGGTTACTGATTTGTACTGCTTCAAAAATATTCTAAGTGTCGCTGGTTACTGATTTGTACTGCTTCAAAAATATTCTAAGTGTCAGTGGTTACTGATTTGTACTGCGTCAAAAATATTCTAAGTGTCGCTGGTTACTGATTTGTACTGCTCCAAAAATATTCTAAGTGTCGCTGGTTACTGATTTGTACTGCTTCAAAAATATTCTAAGTGTCGCTGGTTACTGATTTGTACTGCTTCATAAATATTCTAAGTGTCAGTGGTTACTGATTTGTACTGCTTCAAAAATATTCTAAGTGTCGCTGGTTACTGATTTGTACTGCTTCAAAAATATTCTAAGTGTCAGTGGTTACTGATTTGTACTGCTTCAAAAATATTCTAAGTGTCGCTGGTTACTGATTTGTACTGCTTCAAAAATATTCTAAGTGTCAGTGGTTACTGATTTGTACTGCTCCAATAAATATTCTAAGTGTCGCTGGTTACTGATTTGTACTGCTTCAAAAATATTCTAAGTGTCAGTGGTTACTGATTTGTACTGCTCCAAAAATATTCTAAGTGTCGCTGGTTACTGATTTGTACTGCTTCAAAAATATTCTAAGTGTCAGCGGTTACTGATTTGTACTGCTTCAAAAATATTCTAAGTGTCAGTGGTTACTGATTTGTACTGCTTCAAAAATATTCTAAGTGTCGCTGGTTACTGATTTGTACTGCTTCAACAATATTCTAAGTGTCGCTGGTTACTGATTTGTACTGCTTCAAAAATATTCTAAGTGTCAGTGGTTACTGATTTGTACTGCTTCAAAAATATTCTAAGTGTCGCTGGTTACTGATTTGTACTGCTCCAAAAATATTCTAAGTGTCGCTGGTTACTGATTTGTACTGCTTCAAAAATATTCTAAGTGTCGCTGGTTACTGATTTGTACTGCTTCCAAAAATATTCTAAGTGTCGCTGGTTACTGATTTGTACTGCTTCAAAAATATTCTAAGTGTCGCTGGTTACTGATTTGTACTGCTTCAAAAATATTCTAAGTGTCGCTGGTTACTGATTTGTACTGCTTCAAAAATATTCTAAGTGTCGCTGGTTACTGATTTGTACTGCTCAAAAATATTCTAAGTGGGCTGGTTACTGATTTGTACTGCTCCAAAAATATTCTAAGTGTCGCTGGTTACTGATTTGTACTGCTTCAAAAATATTC
This sequence comes from Hemiscyllium ocellatum, assembly GCF_020745735.1. NCBI lineage: Eukaryota > Metazoa > Chordata > Chondrichthyes > Orectolobiformes > Hemiscylliidae > Hemiscyllium > Hemiscyllium ocellatum. Next base: position 180,049 of record NW_026867465.1, on the reverse strand, counting down.
TAAGTGTCAGCGGTTACTGATTTGTACTGCTTCAAAAATATTCTAAGTGTCAGTGGTTACTGATTTGTACTGCTTCAAAAATATTCTAAGTGTCGCTGGTTACTGATTTGTACTGCTTCAAAAATATTCTAAGTGTCAGTGGTTACTGATTTGTACTGCTCA
>NW_026867465.1:157387-167387 GCF_020745735.1 Hemiscyllium ocellatum | reverse complement strand
CTGGCTTGCACTGAGACCCGAGGTCGATGTGCTCAGCACCACGGGGCCCCTTTCGCCTGCAGGTCCCGAGCCGCCAACATGTTCTTAGTATCGTGTTCCCCAAACCTGGGTGACGGGCACCACAGGGCGACAGAGCCATCGCACTTGCCGGGTGGCAGAGGAAGGACCGGACTATGTACAATAGCGGCCAACGACTCCCAGAGCCGGTTGTGCGGGGCTCGAGGTCTGCTCTCAACATCACATGCTTTTGGATGTGCTCAGGCAAGGGTCAGACCACATCCTTCCTGGCAGCACCCAAAGCAACCAGGCCGCTCGCGTCTCTCGCCTTCATTTTTCGACACAAGCGCCTGAGGAGGGACGCCACCCCTCCCCTTTGCGTCAAGAGACCTCCCCACCGGCCTCTGACTGATTCTTAGAACGGACGGAAAGAGTCGGGCAAGCCTGTCAAAGCTTTGAGCGAATGTCAAAAGCTTTAGACTTCCGCGAACTCTCCGGCTTGCACTGAGACGCGAGGTCGATGTGCTAAGCACCACGGGGCCCCTTTCGCCTGCAGGTCCCGAGCCGCCAACATGTTCTTAGTATCGTGTTCTCCAATCCTGGGTGACGGGCACCGCAGGGAGGCAGAGCCATCGCACTTGCCGGGTGGCAGAGGAAGGACCGGACTATGTACAATAGCGGCCAACGACTCCCAGAGCCGGTTGTGCGGCGTCTGCTCTCAGCCTAAGAGGCTTCTGGGAGTGCTCAGGCAAGGGTCAGCCTGCACCCTTGCTGGCAGCACCCAGGGGAACCAGGACGCTTGCATCTCTCGCCTTCATTTTCGACACAAGCGCCTGAGGAGGGACGCCACCCCTCCCCTTGCGTCAAGAGACCTCCCCACCAGCCTCTGACTGATTCTTAGAACGGACGGAAAGAGTCGGGCAAGCCTGTCAAAGCTTTGAGCGAATGTCAAAAGCTTTAGACTTCCGCGAACTCTCCGGCTTGCACTGAGACGCGAGGTCGATGTGCTAAGCACCACGGGGCCCCTTTCGCCTGCAGGTCCCGAGCCGCCAACATGTTCTTAGTATCGTGTTCTCCAAACCTGGGTGACGGGCACCGCAGGGAGGCAGAGCCATCGCACTTGCCGGGTGGCAGAGGAAGGACCGGACTATGTACAATAGCGGCCAACGACTCCCAGAGCCGGTAGTGCGGCGTCTGCTCTCAGCCTAAGAGGCTTCTGGGAGTGCTCAGGCAAGGGTCAGCCTGCACCCTTGCTGGCAGCACCCAGGGGAACCAGGACGCTTGCATCTCTCGCCTTCATTTTCGACACAAACGCCTGAGGAGGGAAGCCAACCCTCCGTGTGTCAAGAGACCGTCCCCGCCCCGGCCTCCGACTGATTCTTAGAACGGACGGAAAGAGTCAGGCAAGCCTGTTAAGACTTCCGCGAACTCTCCGGCTTGCACTGAGACGCGAGGTCGATGTGCTCAGCACCACGGGGCCCCTTTCGCCTGCAGGTCCCGAGCCGCCAACATGTTCTAAGTATCGTGTTCTCCAAACCTGGGTGACGGGCACCGCAGGGAGGCAGAGCCATCGCACTTGCCGGGTGGCAGAGGAAGGACCGGACTATGTACAATAGCGGCCAACGACTCCCAGAGCCGGTAGTGCGGCGCCTGCTCTCAGCCTAAGAGGCTTTTGGGAGTGCTCAGGCAAGGGTCAGCCTGCACCCTTGCTGGCAGCACCCAGGGGAACCAGGACGCTTGCATCTCTCGCCTTCATTTTCGACACAAACGCCTGAGGAGGGAAGCCAACCCTCCGTGTGTCAAGAGACCGTCCCCGCCCCGGCCTCCGACTGATTCTTAGAACGGACGGAAAGAGTCAGGCAAGCCTGTTAAGACTTCCGCGAACTCTCCGGCTTGCACTGAGACGCGAGGTCGATGTGCTCAGCACCACGGGGCCCCCCTTCGCCTGCAGGTCCCGAGCCGCCAACATGTTCTAAGTATCGTGTTCCCCAAACCTGGGTGACGAGCACCGCAGGGAGGCAGAGCCATCGCACTTGCCGGGTGGCAGAGGAAGGACCGGACTATGTACAATAGCGGCCAACGACTCCCAGAGCCGGTAGTGCGGCGCCTGCTCTCAGCTTAAGAGGCTTTTGGGAGTGCTCAGGCAAGGGTCAGCCTGCACCCTTGCTGGCAGCACCCCAGGGGAACCAGGACGCTTGCATCTCTCGCCTTCATTTTCGACACAAACACCTGAGGAGGGAAGCCAACCCTCCGTGTGTCAAGAGACCGTCCCCGCCCCGGCCTCCGACTGATTCTTAGAACGGACGGAAAGAGTCAGGCAAGCCTGTCAAAGAATTGAGCAGATGTCAAAATCTTTTAAGACTTCCGCGAACTCTCCGGCTTGCACTGAGACCAGAGGTCGATGTGCTCAGCACCACGGGGCCCCTTTCGCCTGCAGGTCCCGAGCCGCCAACATGTTCTAAGTATCGTGTTCCCCAAACCTGGGTGACGAGCACCGCAGGGCGGCAGAGCCATCGCACTTGCCGGGTGGCAGAGGAAGGACCGGACTATGTACAATAGCGGCCAACCACTCCCAGAGCCGGTAGTGCGGCGTGCGAGGTCTGCTCTCAGCGGAAGAGGGTTTTGGGAATGCTCAGGCAAGGGCCAGCCTGCACCCTTCCTGGCCGCTCCCACGGGAACCAGGCTACTTGCAATCCTTTCCCCAATAGCAAGTGCCTTTTGGAGGGACGGCCGGAGTCAACGTGGGGTTTGCCCGCCCTCCAAAGTGTCAAGAGACCGCCGCACAGGCCTCTGACTGATTCTTAGAACAGGCAGCAAGTGTTGGGTAAGTCTGTCGAAAATTTGACAAAGTGTCAAAAATTAGACTTCCGAGAGCTCTTGGGCATGCACACAGGCCTGTCATTCAAGTGCTCTGCCCGCGGAACCGTTTTTCGGATGCCTTTCAAAGTGGTCCCGCGCCGCCATTTTGTTCTAAAAATCGTGTTCCCAGAAATCTCCGGGTACCCCGCCAACCTCACTGTGTCACAATGTCAAGTGGCACTGAATGGGTCTGAATTTCAAATTCGACTGCTTCGCTCTGGAACTCGAACCCGGCAAAACCGTTTGGATTTTTCCCGGTCCAGACTTCCGCGGCAGACAAAGTTAAAGTTTTCGGGCTGCAGACTCAAAACGACATCTGGCCAACCGCCGGGCTCAATTCGCCCAGTTCCTCCGGCACTTCGGAACTCATGTTCGGCATGAGTTTTTGAATCTTTCCCGATGCTTCGGCATTTTCCTCCGCTGACACTTAGAATATTTTTCACACTTGGCCGAAAATTTTTCTAAGTTTTTCTGGTTACTGATTTCTTCTTTTCGGGCATTTTTCTAAGTTTTCTTGGTTACTCATTTCTCATTTTCAAACATTTTTCTAAGTTTTTCTGGTTACTGATTTCTTCTTTTTGGGCATTTTTCTAAGTTTTCTTGGTTACTCATTTCTCATTTTCAAACATTTTTCTAAGTTTTTCTGGTTACTCATTTCTCATTTTCAAACATTTTTCTAAGTTTTTTCTGGTTACTGATTTCTTCTTTTTGGGCAATTTTTCTAAGTTTTCTTGGTTACTCATTTCTCATTTTCAAACATTTTTCTAAGTTTTTCTGGTTACTGATTTCTTCTTTTTGGGCATTTTTCTAAGTTTTCTTGGTTACTCATTTCTCATTTTCAAACATTTTTCTAAGTTTTCTTGGTTACTCATTTCTCATTTTCAAACATTTTTCTAAGTTTTTCTGGTTACTGATTTCTTCTTTTTGGGCATTTTCTAAGTTTTCTTGGTTACTCATTTCTCATTTTCAAACATTTTTCTAAGTTTTTCTGGTTACTCATTTCTCATTTTCAAACATTTTTTCTAAGTTTTTCTGGTTACTGATTTCTTCTTTTTGGGCATTTTTCTAAGTTTTCTTGGTTACTCATTTCTCATTTTCAAACATTTTTCTAAGTTTTTCTGGTTACTCATTTCTCATTTTCAAACATTTTTCTAAGTTTTTCTGGTTACTCATTTCTGCTTTTCCAACGTTTTACTAAGTTTTGCTGGTTACTGAGTTCACACTTTTAAACATTTTCGGGCATTTTTCTACGTTTTTCATGTTACTCATTTAGCACTTTCAGGCACTTTCCTATGCTTTCCTGCTTACTGATTTCACACTTTTAAGCATCTTCGGGCATGTTCCCTAAGTTTTGCAGTTCATTCGTTTGGGACAGTCAGGCAGCTTTCCTAAGCTTTCCTGGTAACCGAATTCACATTGTTGAGAACTTTGGAACCCTTCCCTAAGCTGTGCTGGTTACTCACTTTACCTCTTCAGACACTTGCCCCCCGTTGTGACAGAGACCACTTCCCGACTCGGGAAATGCACCAAATTCGGCCTGAACTCAGAGGGCAGTCCCCCCTCGAAGGCGTGGAAGTCGGCAGAATCGCCGGGTCAAATCCGGCTGAGCTACCCGGCTTGGAAGCCTCAAAGTCGGTATGAGCTGTCAGGTTCACTCCCATCCCCGTTTGGACCACTTCCCGACTCGGGAAATTCACCAAATTCGGCCTGAACTCAGAGGACAGTCCCCCCTCGAAGGCGTGACAGTCGGCAGAACCGCCGGATCAAATCCGGCTGAGCTACCCGGCCCCGAAGCCTCAAAGTCGGTAAGAGCTGTCAGGTTCACTCCCATCCCCGTTTGGACCACTTCCCGACTCGGGAAATTCACCAAATTCGGCCTGAACTTATACAACAGTCCCCCCTCGAAGGCGTGACAGTCGGCAGAACCGCCGGATCAAATCCGGTTGAGCTACCCGGCTTGGAAGCCCCAAAGTCGGTAAGAGCTGTCAGGTTCACTCCCATCCCCGTTTGGACCACTTCCCGACTCGGGAAATTCACCAAATTCGGCCTGAACTTATACAACAGTCCCCCCTCGAAGGCGTGACAGTCGCTAGAACCGCCGGATCAAATCCGGTTGAGCTACCCGGCTTGGAAGCCCCAAAGTCGGTAAGAGCTGTCAGGTTCACTCCCATCCCCGTTTGGACCACTTCCCGACTTAGGAAATTCACCAAATTCGGCCTGAACTTAGAGGAGAGTCCCCGCTCGAAGGCGTGGAAGTCGGCAGAATCGCCGGGTCAAATCCGACTGAGCTACCCGGCCCCGAAGCCTCAATGTCGGTAAGAGCTGTCAGGTTCACTCCCATCCCCGTTTGGACCACTTCCCGACTCGGGAAATTCACCAAATTCGGCCTGAACTTAGACAACAGTCCCCCCTCGAAGCCGTGGCAGTCGCTAGAACCGCCGGATCAAATCCGGTTGAGCTACCCGGCTTGGAAGCCCCAAAGTCGGTATGAGCTGTCAGGTTCACTCCCATCCCCGTTTGGACCACTTCCCGACTTAGGAAAATCACCAAATTCGGCCTGAACTCAGAGGGCAGGCCCCCCCCTCGAAGGCCAGGCATTCGGCAGAACCGCCGGGTCAAATCCGACTGTGCTACCCGGCCCCAAAGCCTCAAAGTTGGTATGAGCAGTTAGGTTCACTCCCATCCCCGTTTGGACCACTTCCCGACTTAGGAAATTCACCAAATTCGGCCTGAACTTAGAGGAGAGTCCCCGCTCGAAGGCGTGGAAGTCGGCAGAATCGCCGGGTCAAATCCGACTGAGCTACCCGGCCCCGAAGCCTCAATGTCGGTAAGAGCTGTCAGGTTCACTCCCATCCCCGTTTGGACCACTTCCCGACTCGGGAAATTCACCAAATTCGGCCTGAACTTAGACAACAGTCCCCCCTCGAAGCCGTGGCAGTCGCTAGAACCGCCGGATCAAATCCGGTTGAGCTACCCGGCTTGGAAGCCCCAAAGTCGGTATGAGCTGTCAGGTTCACTCCCATCCCCGTTTGGACCACTTCCCGACTTAGGAAAATCACCAAATTCGGCCTGAACTCAGAGGGCAGGCCCCCCTCGAAGGCCAGGCATTCGGCAGAACCGCCGGGTCAAATCCGACTGTGCTACCCGGCCCCAAAGCCTCAAAGTTGGTATGAGCAGTTAGGTTCACTCCCATCCCCGTTTGGACCACTCCCGACTTAGGAAATTCACCCAAATTCGGCCTGAACTTAGAGGAGAGTCCCCGCTCGAAGGCGTGGAAGTCGGCAGAATCGCCGGGTCAAATCCGACTGAGCTACCCGGCCCCGAAGCCTCAATGTCGGTAAGAGCTGTCAGGTTCACTCCCATCCCCGTTTGGACCACTTCCCGACTCGGGAAATTCACCAAATTCGGCCTGAACTTAGACAACAGTCCCCCCCTCGAAGCCGTGGCAGTCGCTAGAACCGCTGGATCAAATCCGGTTGAGCTACCCGGCTTGGAAGCCCCAAAGTCGGTATGAGCTGTCAGGTTCACTCCCATCCCCGTTTGGACCACTTCCCGACTTAGGAAAATCACCAAATTCGGCCTGAACTCAGAGGGCAGGCCCCCCTCGAAGGCCAGGCATTCGGCAGAACCGCCGGGTCAAATCCGACTGTGCTACCCGGCCCCAAAGCCTCAAAGTTGGTATGAGCAGTTAGGTTCACTCCCAAACCCGTTGGGACCACTCCCGACTTAGGAAATTCACCAAATCCGGCCTGAACTTAGACAACAGTCCCCCCTCGAAGGCGTGACAGTCGGTAGAACCGCCGGGTCAAATCCGGCTGAGCTACCCGATTTGGAAGCCTTCAACACAAAACCCATCCGGCAATGCCACTCAAAAAGGGCCCAAATTCAGAAACACCCCCTTCAATAGGTACCACTTCCTCGGAGACACTACCGGGACACGCTCCCCTCGGCGAAAATTAAGCCCCCACCACTAACTGAAGCCAACCGCAGCCCCAACTTCAACGGAGAAATCAGTAACCAATTCAAAAATGCACTTGGTTACTGATTTGTACTGCTTCAAAACTATTCTAAGTGTCGCTGGTTACTGATTTGTACTGCTCCAAAAATATTCTAAGTGTCACTGGTTACTGATTTGTACTGACTCAAAAATATTCTAAGTGTCGCTGGTTACTGATTTGTACTGACTGAAAAATATTCTAAGTGTCGCTGGTTACTGATTTGTACTGACTCAAAAATATTCTAAGTGTCAGTGGTTACTGATTTGTACTGCTCCAAAAATATTCTAAGTGTCGCTGGTTACTGATTTGTAATGCTCCAAAAATATTCTAAGTGTCGCTGGTTACTGATTTGTACTGCTTCAAAAATATTCTAAGTGTCAGAGGTTACTGATTTGTACTGCTTCAAAAATATTCTAAGTGTCGCTGGTTACTGATTTGTACTGCTTCAAAAATATTCTAAGTGTCAGTGGTTACTGATTTGTACTGCGTCAAAAATATTCTAAGTGTCGCTGGTTACTGATTTGTACTGCTCCAAAAATATTCTAAGTGTCGCTGGTTACTGATTTGTACTGCTTCAAAAATATTCTAAGTGTCGCTGGTTACTGATTTGTACTGCTTCAAAAATATTCTAAGTGTCAGTGGTTACTGATTTGTACTGCTTCAAAAATATTCTAAGTGTCGCTGGTTACTGATTTGTACTGCTTCAAAAATATTCTAAGTGTCAGTGGTTACTGATTTGTACTGCTTCAAAAATATTCTAAGTGTCGCTGGTTACTGATTTGTACTGCTTCAAAAATATTCTAAGTGTCAGTGGTTACTGATTTGTACTGCTCCAAAAATATTCTAAGTGTCGCTGGTTACTGATTTGTACTGCTTCAAAAATATTCTAAGTGTCAGTGGTTACTGATTTGTACTGCTCCAAAAATATTCTAAGTGTCGCTGGTTACTGATTTGTACTGCTTCAAAAATATTCTAAGTGTCAGCGGTTACTGATTTGTACTGCTTCAAAAATATTCTAAGTGTCAGTGGTTACTGATTTGTACTGCTTCAAAAATATTCTAAGTGTCGCCGGTTACTGATTTGTACTGCTTCAAAAATATTCTAAGTGTCAGTGGTTACTGATTTGTACTGCTCCAAAAATATTCTAAGTGTCGCTGGTTACTGATTTGTACTGCTTCAAAAATATTCTAAGTGTCAGTGGTTACTGATTTGTACTGCTTCAAAAATATTCTAAGTGTCGCTGGTTACTGATTTGTACTGCTTCAAAAATATTCTAAGTGTCAGTGGTTACTGATTTGTACTGCTTCAAAAATATTCTAAGTGTCGCTGGTTACTGATTTGTACTGCTCCAAAAATATTCTAAGTGTCGCTGGTTACTGATTTGTACTGCTTCAAAAATATTCTAAGTGTCGCTGGTTACTGATTTGTACTGCTCCAAAAATATTCTAAGTGTCGCTGGTTACTGATTTGTACTGCTTCAAAAATATTCTAAGTGTCGCTGGTTACTGATTTGTACTGCTTCAAAAATATTCTAAGTGTCAGTGGTTACTGATTTGTACTGCTTCAAAAATATTCTAAGTGTCGCTGGTTACTGATTTGTACTGACTCAAAAATATTCTAAGTGGGGCTGGTTACTGATTTGTACTGCTCCAAAAATATTCTAAGTGTCGCTGGTTACTGATTTGTACTGCTTCAAAAATATTCTAAGTGTCAGCGGTTACTGATTTGTACTGCTTCAAAAATATTCTAAGTGTCAGTGGTTACTGATTTGTACTGCTTCAAAAATATTCTAAGTGTCGCCGGTTACTGATTTGTACTGCTTCAAAAATATTCTAAGTGTCAGTGGTACTGATTTGTACTGCTTCAAAAATATTCTAAGTGTCGCCGGTTACTGATTTGTACTGCTTCAAAAATATTCTAAGTGTCAGTGGTTTACTGATTTGTACTGCTCCAAAAATATTCTAAGTGTCGCTGGTTACTGATTTGTACTGCCTTCAAAAATATTCTAAGTGTCAGCGGTTACTGATTTGTACTGCTTCAAAAATATTCTAAGTGTCAGTGGTTACTGATTTGTACTGCTTCAAAAATATTCTAAGTGTCGCTGGTTACTGATTTGTACTGCTTCAAAAATATTCTAAGTGTCAGTGGTTACTGATTTGTACTGCCTTCAAAAATATTCTAAGTGTCGCTGGTTACTGATTTGTACTGCTCCAAAAATATTCTAAGTGTCGCTGGTTACTGATTTGTACTGCTTCAAAAATATTCTAAGTGTCGCTGGTTACTGATTTGTACTGCTTCAAAAATATTCTAAGTGTCAGTGGTTACTGATTTGTACTGCTTCAAAAATATTCTAAGTGTCGCTGGTTACTGATTGTACTGATTCAAAAATATTCTAAGTGTCAGTGGTTACTGATTTGTACTGCTTCAACAATATTCTAAGTGTCGCTGGTTACTGATTTGTACTGCTTCAAAAATATTCTAAGTGTCAGTGGTTACTGATTTGTACTGCTTCAAAAATATTCTAAGTGTCGCTGGTTACTGATTTGTACTGCTCCAAAAATATTCTAAGTGTCGCTGGTTACTGATTTGTACTGCTTCAAAAATATTCTAAGTGTCGCTGGTTACTGATTTGTACTGCTCCAAAAATATTCTAAGTGTCGCTGGTTACTGATTTGTACTGCTTCAAAAATATTCTAAGTGTCGCTGGTTACTGATTTGTACTGCTTCAAAAATATTCTAAGTGTCAGTGGTTACTGATTTGTACTGCTTCAAAAATATTCTAAGTGTCGCTGGTTACTGATTGTACTGACTCAAAAATATTCTAAGTGGGGCTGGTTACTGATTTGTACTGCTCCAAAAATATTCTAAGTGTCGCTGGTTACTGATTTGTACTGCTTCAAAAATATTCTAAGTGTCAGCGGTTACTGATTTGTACTGCTTCAAAAATATTCTAAGTGTCAGTGGTTACTGATTTGTACTGCTTCAAAAATATTCTAAGTGTCGCTGGTTACTGATTTGTACTGACTTCAAAAATATTCTAAGTGTCAGTGGTTACTGATTTGTACTGCTTCAACAATATTCTAAGTGTCGCTGGTTACTGATTTGTACTGCTTCAAAAATATTCTAAGTGTCAGTGGTTACTGATT
>NW_026867465.1:134887-144887 GCF_020745735.1 Hemiscyllium ocellatum | reverse complement strand
CCTGGGTGACGGGCACCGCAGGGAGGCAGAGCCATCGCACTTGCCGGGTGGCAGAGGAAGGACCGGACTATGTACAATAGCGGCCAACGACTCCCAGAGCCGGTTGTGCGGCGTCTGCTCTCAGCCTAAGAGGCTTCTGGGAGTGCTCAGGCAAGGGTCAGCCTGCACCCTTGCTGGCAGCACCCAGGGGAACCAGGACGCTTGCATCTCTCGCCTTCATTTTCGACACAAGCGCCTGAGGAGGGACGCCACCCCTCCCCTTGCGTCAAGAGACCTCCCCACCAGCCTCTGACTGATTCTTAGAACGGACGGAAAGAGTCGGGCAAGCCTGTCAAAGCTTTGAGCGAATGTCAAAAGCTTTAGACTTCCGCGAACTCTCCGGCTTGCACTGAGACGCGAGGTCGATGTGCTAAGCACCACGGGGCCCCTTTCGCCTGCAGGTCCCGAGCCGCCAACATGTTCTTAGTATCGTGTTCTCCAAACCTGGGTGACGGGCACCGCAGGGAGGCAGAGCCATCGCACTTGCCGGGTGGCAGAGGAAGGACCGGACTATGTACAATAGCGGCCAACGACTCCCAGAGCCGGTAGTGCGGCGTCTGCTCTCAGCCTAAGAGGCTTCTGGGAGTGCTCAGGCAAGGGTCAGCCTGCACCCTTGCTGGCAGCACCCAGGGGAACCAGGACGCTTGCATCTCTCGCCTTCATTTTCGACACAAACGCCTGAGGAGGGAAGCCAACCCTCCGTGTGTCAAGAGACCGTCCCCGCCCCGGCCTCCGACTGATTCTTAGAACGGACGGAAAGAGTCAGGCAAGCCTGTTAAGACTTCCGCGAACTCTCCGGCTTGCACTGAGACGCGAGGTCGATGTGCTCAGCACCACGGGGCCCCTTTCGCCTGCAGGTCCCGAGCCGCCAACATGTTCTAAGTATCGTGTTCTCCAAACCTGGGTGACGGGCACCGCAGGGAGGCAGAGCCATCGCACTTGCCGGGTGGCAGAGGAAGGACCGGACTATGTACAATAGCGGCCAACGACTCCCAGAGCCGGTAGTGCGGCGCCTGCTCTCAGCCTAAGAGGCTTTTGGGAGTGCTCAGGCAAGGGTCAGCCTGCACCCTTGCTGGCAGCACCCAGGGGAACCAGGACGCTTGCATCTCTCGCCTTCATTTTCGACACAAACGCCTGAGGAGGGAAGCCAACCCTCCGTGTGTCAAGAGACCGTCCCCGCCCCGGCCTCCGACTGATTCTTAGAACGGACGGAAAGAGTCAGGCAAGCCTGTTAAGACTTCCGCGAACTCTCCGGCTTGCACTGAGACGCGAGGTCGATGTGCTCAGCACCACGGGGCCCCCCTTCGCCTGCAGGTCCCGAGCCGCCAACATGTTCTAAGTATCGTGTTCCCCAAACCTGGGTGACGAGCACCGCAGGGAGGCAGAGCCATCGCACTTGCCGGGTGGCAGAGGAAGGACCGGACTATGTACAATAGCGGCCAACGACTCCCAGAGCCGGTAGTGCGGCGCCTGCTCTCAGCTTAAGAGGCTTTTGGGAGTGCTCAGGCAAGGGTCAGCCTGCACCCTTGCTGGCAGCACCCAGGGGAACCAGGACGCTTGCATCTCTCGCCTTCATTTTCGACACAAACACCTGAGGAGGGAAGCCAACCCTCCGTGTGTCAAGAGACCGTCCCCGCCCCGGCCTCCGACTGATTCTTAGAACGGACGGAAAGAGTCAGGCAAGCCTGTCAAAGAATTGAGCAGATGTCAAAATCTTTTAAGACTTCCGCGAACTCTCCGGCTTGCACTGAGACCCGAGGTCGATGTGCTCAGCACCACGGGGCCCCTTTCGCCTGCAGGTCCCGAGCCGCCAACATGTTCTAAGTATCGTGTTCCCCAAACCTGGGTGACGAGCACCGCAGGGCGGCAGAGCCATCGCACTTGCCGGGTGGCAGAGGAAGGACCGGACTATGTACAATAGCGGCCAACCACTCCCAGAGCCGGTAGTGCGGCGTGCGAGGTCTGCTCTCAGCGGAAGAGGGTTTTGGGAATGCTCAGGCAAGGGCCAGCCTGCACCCTTCCTGGCCGCTCCCACGGGAACCAGGCTACTTGCAATCCTTTCCCCCAATAGCAAGTGCCTTTTGGAGGGACGGCCGGAGTCAACGTGGGGTTTGCCCGCCCTCCAAAGTGTCAAGAGACCGCCGCACAGGCCTCTGACTGATTCTTAGAACAGGCAGCAAGAGTTGGGTAAGTCTGTCGAAAATTTGACAAAGTGTCAAAAATTAGACTTCCGAGAGCTCTTGGGCATGCACACAGGCCTGTCATTCAAGTGCTCTGCCCGCGGAACCGTTTTTCGGATGCCTTTCAAAGTGGTCCCGCGCCGCCATTTTGTTCTAAAAATCGTGTTCCCAGAAATCTCCGGGTACCCCGCCAACCTCACTGTGTCACAATGTCAAGTGGCACTGAATGGGTCTGAATTTCAAATTCGACTGCTTCGCTCTGGAACTCGAACCCGGCAAAACCGTTTGGATTTTTCCCGGTCCAGACTTCCGCGGCAGACAAAGTTAAAGTTTTCGGGCTGCAGACTCAAAACGACATCTGGCCAACCGCCGGGCTCAATTCGCCCAGTTCCTCCGGCACTTCGGAACTCATGTTCGGCATGAGTTTTTGAATCTTTCCCGATGCTTCGGCATTTTCCTCCGCTGACACTTAGAATATTTTTCACACTTGGCCGAAAATTTTTCTAAGTTTTTCTGGTTACTGATTTCTTCTTTTCGGGCATTTTTCTAAGTTTTCTTGGTTACTCATTTCTCATTTTCAAACATTTTTCTAAGTTTTTCTGGTTACTGATTTCTTCTTTTTGGGCATTTTTCTAAGTTTTCTTGGTTACTCATTTCTCATTTTCAAACATTTTTCTAAGTTTTTCTGGTTACTCATTTCTCATTTTCAAACATTTTTCTAAGTTTTTCTGGTTACTGATTTCTTCTTTTTGGGCATTTTTCTAAGTTTTCTTGGTTACTCATTTCTCATTTTCAAACATTTTTCTAAGTTTTTCTGGTTACTGATTTCTTCTTTTTGGGCATTTTTCTAAGTTTTCTTGGTTACTCATTTCTCATTTTCAAACATTTTTCTAAGTTTTCTTGGTTACTCATTTCTCATTTTCAAACATTTTTCTAAGTTTTTCTGGTTACTGATTTCTTCTTTTTGGGCATTTTTCTAAGTTTTCTTGGTTACTCATTTCTCATTTTCAAACATTTTTCTAAGTTTTTCTGGTTACTCATTTCTCATTTTCAAACATTTTTCTAAGTTTTTCTGGTTACTGATTTCTTCTTTTTGGGCATTTTTCTAAGTTTTCTTGGTTACTCATTTCTCATTTTCAAACATTTTTCTAAGTTTTTCTGGTTACTCATTTCTCATTTTCAAACATTTTTCTAAGTTTTTCTGGTTACTCATTTCTGCTTTTCCAACGTTTTACTAAGTTTTGCTGGTTACTGAGTTCACACTTTTAAACATTTTCGGGCATTTTTCTACGTTTTTCATGTTACTCATTTAGCACTTTCAGGCACTTTCCTATGCTTTCCTGCTTACTGATTTCACACTTTTAAGCATCTTCGGGCATGTTCCCTAAGTTTTGCAGTTCATTCGTTTGGGACAGTCAGGCAGCTTTCCTAAGCTTTCCTGGTAACCGAATTCACATTGTTGAGAACTTTGGAACCCTTCCCTAAGCTGTGCTGGTTACTCACTTTACCTCTTCAGACACTTGCCCCCGTTGTGACAGAGACCACTTCCCGACTCGGGAAATGCACCAAATTCGGCCTGAACTCAGAGGGCAGTCCCCCCTCGAAGGCGTGGAAGTCGGCAGAATCGCCGGGTCAAATCCGGCTGAGCTACCCGGCTTGGAAGCCTCAAAGTCGGTATGAGCTGTCAGGTTCACTCCCATCCCCGTTTGGACCACTTCCCGACTCGGGAAATTCACCAAATTCGGCCTGAACTCAGAGGACAGTCCCCCCTCGAAGGCGTGACAGTCGGCAGAACCGCCGGATCAAATCCGGCTGAGCTACCCGGCCCCGAAGCCTCAAAGTCGGTAAGAGCTGTCAGGTTCACTCCCATCCCCGTTTGGACCACTTCCCGACTCGGGAAATTCACCAAATTCGGCCTGAACTTATACAACAGTCCCCCCTCGAAGGCGTGACAGTCGGCAGAACCGCCGGATCAAATCCGGTTGAGCTACCCGGCTTGGAAGCCCCAAAGTCGGTAAGAGCTGTCAGGTTCACTCCCATCCCCGTTTGGACCACTTCCCGACTCGGGAAATTCACCAAATTCGGCCTGAACTTATACAACAGTCCCCCCTCGAAGGCGTGACAGTCGCTAGAACCGCCGGATCAAATCCGGTTGAGCTACCCGGCTTGGAAGCCCCAAAGTCGGTAAGAGCTGTCAGGTTCACTCCCATCCCCGTTTGGACCACTTCCCGACTTAGGAAATTCACCAAATTCGGCCTGAACTTAGAGGAGAGTCCCCGCTCGAAGGCGTGGAAGTCGGCAGAATCGCCGGGTCAAATCCGACTGAGCTACCCGGCCCCGAAGCCTCAATGTCGGTAAGAGCTGTCAGGTTCACTCCCATCCCCGTTTGGACCACTTCCCGACTCGGGAAATTCACCAAATTCGGCCTGAACTTAGACAACAGTCCCCCCTCGAAGCCGTGGCAGTCGCTAGAACCGCCGGATCAAATCCGGGTGAGCTACCCGGCTAGGAAGCCCCAAAGTCGGTATGAGCTGTCAGGTTCACTCCCATCCCCGTTTGGACCACTTCCCGACTTAGGAAAATCACCAAATTCGGCCTGAACTCAGAGGGCAGGCCCCCCTCGAAGGCCAGGCATTCGGCAGAACCGCCGGGTCAAATCCGACTGTGCTACCCGGCCCCTAAGCCTCAAAGTTGGTATGAGCAGTTAGGTTCACTCCCATCCCCGTTTGGACCACTTCCCGACTTAGGAAATTCACCAAATTCGGCCTGAACTTAGAGGAGAGTCCCCGCTCGAAGGCGTGGAAGTCGGCAGAATCGCCGGGTCAAATCCGACTGAGCTACCCGGCCCCGAAGCCTCAATGTCGGTAAGAGCTGTCAGGTTCACTCCCATCCCCGTTTGGACCACTTCCCGACTCGGGAAATTCACCAAATTCGGCCTGAACTTAGACAACAGTCCCCCCTCGAAGCCGTGGCAGTCGCTAGAACCGCTGGATCAAATCCGGTTGAGCTACCCGGCTTGGAAGCCCCAAAGTCGGTATGAGCTGTCAGGTTCACTCCCATCCCCGTTTGGACCACTTCCCGACTTAGGAAAATCACCAAATTCGGCCTGAACTCAGAGGGCAGGCCCCCCTCGAAGGCCAGGCATTCGGCAGAACCGCCGGGTCAAATCCGACTGTGCTACCCGGCCCCAAAGCCTCAAAGTTGGTATGAGCAGTTAGGTTCACTCCCATCCCCGTTTGGACCACTTCCCGACTTAGGAAATTCACCAAATTCGGCCTGAACTTAGAGGAGAGTCCCCGCTCGAAGGCGTGGAAGTCGGCAGAATCGCCGGGTCAAATCCGACTGAGCTACCCGGCCCCGAAGCCTCAATGTCGGTAAGAGCTGTCAGGTTCACTCCCATCCCCGTTTGGACCACTTCCCGACTCGGGAAATTCACCAAATACGGCCTGAACTTAGACAACAGTCCCCCCTCGAAGCCGTGGCAGTCGCTAGAACCGCTGGATCAAATCCGCTTGAGCTACCCGGCTTGGAAGCCCCAAAGTCGGTATGAGCTGTCAGGTTCACTCCCATCCCCGTTTGGACCACTTCCCGACTTAGGAAAATCACCAAATTCGGCCTGAACTCAGAGGGCAGGCCCCCCTCGAAGGCCAGGCATTCGGCAGAACCGCCGGGTCAAATCCGACTGTGCTACCCGGCCCCAAAGCCTCAAAGTTGGTATGAGCAGTTAGGTTCACTCCCAAACCCGTTGGGACCACTTCCCGACTTAGGAAATTCACCAAATCCGGCCTGAACTTAGACAACAGTCCCCCCTCGAAGGCGTGACAGTCGGTAGAACCGCCGGGTCAAATCCGGCTGAGCTACCCGATTTGGAAGCCTTCAACACAAAACCCATCCGGCAATGCCACTCAAAAAGGGCCCAAATTCAGAAACACCCCCTTCAATAGGTACCACTTCCTCGGAGACACTACCGGGACACGCTCCCCTCGGCGAAAATTAAGCCCCCACCACTAACTGAAGCCAACCGCAGCCCCAACTTCAACGGAGAAATCAGTAACCAATTCAAAAATGCACTTGGTTACTGATTTGTACTGCTTCAAAAATATTCTAAGTGTCGCTGGTTACTGATTTGTACTGCTCCAAAAATATTCTAAGTGTCACTGGTTACTGATTTGTACTGACTCAAAAATATTCTAAGTGTCGCTGGTTACTGATTTGTACTGACTGAAAAATATTCTAAGTGTCGCTGGTTACTGATTTGTACTGACTCAAAAATATTCTAAGTGTCAGTGGTTACTGATTTGTACTGCTCCAAAAATATTCTAAGTGTCGCTGGTTACTGATTTGTAATGCTCCAAAAATATTCTAAGTGTCGCTGGTTACTGATTTGTACTGCTTCAAAAATATTCTAAGTGTCAGCGGTTACTGATTTGTACTGCTTCAAAAATATTCTAAGTGTCGCTGGTTACTGATTTGTACTGCTTCAAAAATATTCTAAGTGTCAGTGGTTACTGATTTGTACTGCGTCAAAAATATTCTAAGTGTCGCTGGTTACTGATTTGTACTGCTCCAAAAATATTCTAAGTGTCGCTGGTTACTGATTTGTACTGCTTCAAAAATATTCTAAGTGTCGCTGGTTACTGATTTGTACTGCTTCAAAAATATTCTAAGTGTCAGTGGTTACTGATTTGTACTGCTTCAAAAATATTCTAAGTGTCGCTGGTTACTGATTTGTACTGCTTCAAAAATATTCTAAGTGTCAGTGGTTACTGATTTGTACTGCTTCAAAAATATTCTAAGTGTCGCTGGTTACTGATTTGTACTGCTTCAAAAATATTCTAAGTGTCAGTGGTTACTGATTTGTACTGCTCCAAAAATATTCTAAGTGTCGCTGGTTACTGATTTGTACTGCTTCAAAAATATTCTAAGTGTCAGTGGTTACTGATTTGTACTGCTCCAAAAATATTCTAAGTGTCGCTGGTTACTGATTTGTACTGCTTCAAAAATATTCTAAGTGTCAGCGGTTACTGATTTGTACTGCTTCAAAAATATTCTAAGTGTCAGTGGTTACTGATTTGTACTGCTTCAAAAATATTCTAAGTGTCGCTGGTTACTGATTTGTACTGCTTCAAAAATATTCTAAGTGTCAGTGGTTACTGATTTGTACTGCTCCAAAAATATTCTAAGTGTCGCTGGTTACTGATTTGTACTGCTTCAAAAATATTCTAAGTGTCAGTGGTTACTGATTTGTACTGCTTCAAAAATATTCTAAGTGTCGCTGGTTACTGATTTGTACTGCTTCAAAAATATTCTAAGTGTCAGTGGTTACTGATTTGTACTGCTTCAAAAATATTCTAAGTGTCGCTGGTTACTGATTTGTACTGCTCCAAAAATATTCTAAGTGTCGCTGGTTACTGATTTGTACTGCTTCAAAAATATTCTAAGTGTCGCTGGTTACTGATTTGTACTGCTCCAAAAATATTCTAAGTGTCGCTGGTTACTGATTTGTACTGCTTCAAAAATATTCTAAGTGTCGCTGGTTACTGATTTGTACTGCTTCAAAAATATTCTAAGTGTCAGTGGTTACTGATTTGTACTGCTTCAAAAATATTCTAAGTGTCGCTGGTTACTGATTTGTACTGACTCAAAAATATTCTAAGTGGGGCTGGTTACTGATTTGTACTGCTCCAAAAATATTCTAAGTGTCGCTGGTTACTGATTTGTACTGCTTCAAAAATATTCTAAGTGTCAGCGGTTACTGATTTGTACTGCTTCAAAAATATTCTAAGTGTCAGTGGTTACTGATTTGTACTGCTTCAAAAATATTCTAAGTGTCGCCGGTTACTGATTTGTACTGCTTCAAAAATATTCTAAGTGTCAGTGGTTACTGATTTGTACTGCTTCAAAAATATTCTATGTGTCGCCGGTTACTGATTTGTACTGCTTCAAAAATATTCTAAGTGTCTGTGGTTACTGATTTGTACTGCTCCAAAAATATTCTAAGTGTCGCTGGTTACTGATTTGTACTGCTTCAAAAATATTCTAAGTGTCAGCGGTTACTGATTTGTACTGCTTCAAAAATATTCTAAGTGTCAGTGGTTACTGATTTGTACTGCTTCAAAAATATTCTAAGTGTCGCTGGTTACTGATTTGTACTGCTTCAAAAATATTCTAAGTGTCAGTGGTTACTGATTTGTACTGCTTCAAAAATATTCTAAGTGTCGCTGGTTACTGATTTGTACTGCTCCAAAAATATTCTAAGTGTCGCTGGTTACTGATTTGTACTGCTTCAAAAATATTCTAAGTGTCGCTGGTTACTGATTTGTACTGCTTCAAAAATATTCTAAGTGTCAGTGGTTACTGATTTGTACTGCTTCAAAAATATTCTAAGTGTCGCTGGTTACTGATTTGTACTGATTCAAAAATATTCTAAGTGTCAGTGGTTACTGATTTGTACTGCTTCAACAATATTCTAAGTGTCGCTGGTTACTGATTTGTACTGCTTCAAAAATATTCTAAGTGTCAGTGGTTACTGATTTGTACTGCTTCAAAAATATTCTAAGTGTCGCTGGTTACTGATTTGTACTGCTCCAAAAATATTCTAAGTGTCGCTGGTTACTGATTTGTACTGCTTCAAAAATATTCTAAGTGTCGCTGGTTACTGATTTGTACTGCTCCAAAAATATTCTAAGTGTCGCTGGTTACTGATTTGTACTGCTTCAAAAATATTCTAAGTGTCGCTGGTTACTGATTTGTACTGCTTCAAAAATATTCTAAGTGTCAGTGGTTACTGATTTGTACTGCTTCAAAAATATTCTAAGTGTCGCTGGTTACTGATTTGTACTGACTCAAAAATATTCTAAGTGGGGCTGGTTACTGATTTGTACTGCTCCAAAAATATTCTAAGTGTCGCTGGTTACTGATTTGTACTGCTTCAAAAATATTCTAAGTGTCAGCGGTTACTGATTTGTACTGCTTCAAAAATATTCTAAGTGTCAGTGGTTACTGATTTGTACTGCTTCAAAAATATTCTAAGTGTCGCTGGTTACTGATTTGTACTGATTCAAAAATATTCTAAGTGTCAGTGGTTACTGATTTGTACTGCTTCAACAATATTCTAAGTGTCGCTGGTTACTGATTTGTACTGCTTCAAAAATATTCTAAGTGTCAGTGGTTACTGATTTGTACTGCTTCAAAAATATTCTAAGTGTCGCTGGTTACTGATTTGTACTGCTCCAAAAATATTCTAAGTGTCGCTGGTTACTGATTTGTACTGCTTCAAAAATATTCTAAGTGTCGCTGGTTACTGATTTGTACTGCTCCAAAAATATTCTAAGTGTCGCTGGTTACTGATTTGTACTGCTTCAAAAATATTCTAAGTGTCGCTGGTTACTGATTTGTACTGCTTCAAAAATATTCTAAGTGTCAGTGGTTACTGATTTGTACTGCTTCAAAAATATTCTAAGTGTCGCTGGTTACTGATTTGTACTGACTCAAAAATATTCTAAGTGGGGGCTGGTTACTGATTTGTACTGCTCCAAAAATATTCTAAGTGTCGCTGGTTACTGATTTGTACTGCTTCAAAAATATTCTAAGTGTCAGCGGTTACTGATTTGTACTGCTTCAAAAATATTCTAAGTGTCAGTGGTTACTGATTTGTACTGCTTCAAAAATATTCTAAGTGTCGCCGGTTACTGATTTGTACTGCTTCAAAAATATTCTAAGTGTCAGTGGTTACTGATTTGTACTGCTTCAAAAATATTCTAAGTGTCGCCGGTTACTGA